>NC_022032.1:13549092-13562895 GCF_000317375.1 Microtus ochrogaster | reverse complement strand
CTCGGCGGGGACCAGTTTCTTACTGTGACCATTTAACAGAATTATAATATTAGGTTTTCCCCTAGGGCCCCTTGCATAGCCAGCTACAGAGTTTGGAAACAGTTAACTCTGTAAAGTATGAGATTTCCTTTTGTGGATCAGATCTTAAATTCGATTAGAAAATGGTTAGTGACTCTCATAACGTTTATGTCGCGTCTATACTAGTAGGTAATATTTTGTCAGGTCAGTAGGTTGTGTATGTAGTTCACAGGTTCTCAGCTAGGTAAGACCGCAAATTACTTTTCCTTTCAAAGAGAGTAGCTCGAAATTATGACAGCTACATGATAGAGTTGAATCTTCCAGATCTGTACCAGTTTTATTTCTCCATTTTCATCACTCAGAGCTGTGGTAACTTCAGTGTAGGGTCTTCCCATCGAGAATCAGGGGTACTCAAGAGTGTGCACATGCAGGAAGTAAGAAGTAGGCTCAGTGATTATTTATTTATTATTCTCTCATATATTACATCTCAACAGAAGTTGCCCCTCCCTCCACTCCTCAGCTGCTCCAACCTCCCTCCCTTCCCAACCAGATGTCATTTAGTAGTGAGAAGCAGCCTGGAGATCATTATGTATCCCAGGCCTGCTTCAAACTCACGGTGTTCCCCAATTCTCATGTTTCTGACTCTGGGAATTCAAAGGTAAGTCACCAAGTCTGACAAAATTACTTAAGCAGGCATAACCATTTCTGATTTTACAATTATAGACATTTATACATAACTCACTATACATATTTAACATTAGAAATATTGTGTGTGACTGACAACATATCAGATATCGTTTTTTTTATCTTTTAGTACTATACAGATGTTATTTTTATTTAGATCCTGATTAAACATGCTGGCCAAAGTCGTCAACAAATGGAAACATGTATAGAGATGCTACTTTTGAGGGAGATATATTTTCTTGTATGTGCAAGATATTTTTTGCTACAGAGAGAAACACTACTGCCTCCCATCTATAATAAACCTTAGTGATATTTTATTAGGCTTAGTGTCAAATTTTTATGGACTAAAATTCAAGTGAGAGGCTGGATTATAGAATTGGGAGTTACAATCTAGAAATAAGATAGTCTAAAAGCACCGGGATGCATTTTTTAAAAAAAGAAAGTCAAAAATAGAAAAGTAACATATTCAGTCTATAAAGATTATTTCTAAATGGAAGTAGAAGTAATTGAATATCTCTATAGGACATTTTAAATTTCAAATACATTTTTATTCTAAATTTAAAATACATAAAGATCCAAACTAGAACAAGAAAAAAAATCATAAAAAACTATTACAAGAATGATAAAAGGCTAAGATAAATGTAAATAAACCTGAAAATAAAAACCCAACTATAAAGCTTATTTCAGAGAATATTATCTAGATAAATATAACCTATGATCAAGCAAAAAAATTTAACTGACCATAGAGAATCAAATATGAAAAGATGCCATGTAATTTGAGGACTTATTGGAAAACCATGTTTCAAAGACTGAAATAAGAATGGAAAAAGGGATAAAATGATTAAAAATCATTGTATAAATATATAATATGTCAAACAAGTTTTTCAAATGAAGAAAAATAAGATTTTCATGTTAATTTCTCATAACAATTGTCATACTATGAAAGAAGAGAAATGTGAGTCTAAAAATAATCTAGAAGTTGGAGGGTAAAAAACAAATTCACAAAAGTGTTAGAATGAAGTTTTAACAACAGTAATTTTGATTATGATATGTGTAATGTGAGTAAATGTGTGTAAAATATCTAATCATTCAAAATTATCCCACTACCATATGTTGGTGCTATAAAGTATTAGATTAGTAGACATAGACATTTTGATTTTCAAGACTTATTCATGAAATTAGATAAATATTTTGATATTTGTAATATCATACTGGAAATGATGGCATAGAATTTATAAACAAAGTGTAGTTTTTTAACTAACCCTGATGTATCAGAGAAAGAAAATCTTTACCTAGAATGGGTATTTAAAATATGCCTTGAAAAGAAACCCAAAAGTTAGTGATAAAATTCACGTGTGCATTAGAAAATCTGGCAAAACCAAAGTAGAAAATAACACAAAACCAGTCACAAGCAAAGACGAATGATCAATAATTGAGGAAATTGTATCTGGTTGGTTGTGTATGGGTGCCCGTACTATTCGGATTATTGTAGAATTTGGCTCATGTTACAAAAGTTAAGAACTGTGTGTTGATGTCAAGAAGGCCAAGATATAATTAGTGTTCTGACCTGAATGGTTGACATAACATCTGTATTTTTCTTACACTGATGTTGTATAGAGTCAATCTTAAGAAATCAAGACTGCAGATATGGAAAGTTGACAACCATTTAGATAGCATAGGAAAAATAAAGATGATATTAACTGCTATTTCGGCCAGCGGGATGCGAACGGTGGTCCCTGATAAACCTAGGGGAGAGGAATGGATGAGCAAGAGACACAAGAAATGATGGCAAGACAGTATTTCTGATCAAACCACCTGGTTTATTATTTCTCAGAGGCTGTTATGTATCAAACAGACAAGGATGGAGGGAAAGGGTGTCAGCTCTGCTGGAATTCAGGCCTGGAGACATACCTAGCTGATAGGTAAATACTGAGAGTCTGTGCTTGTTGACTAACAAAGGAAAATGCTAATATTTCCTAAAAGCCTGGTGTCTGTAAGTCTCACTAGGCTAAGGTCCAGAACTTGCTTGCAAATGTGAATATCTTACTTGTGAACTTAAGATGGCTGTAAACAAAATGCAGATTTCAAAGTACAGGCCTTTGCTTCTGGCAAACTGCTACTATTAATTTTTATCAACAGAGTGATAAAATGAACATAAAATATTGAGTAGGATACATTTATGTATGTACAGGTGGGTAAAGGAAAATATTAAAATGAGCATTTAGTAATTGATAACAGAAGAAAGGTACTGCCATTCATGGAGGCCTAAGGAATTAAATGATGAATTATGTTTCATATATTTATACATTTTTGCTTTTGAATTAATGTCGATCATTTAATAACCATCCAAATATCTGAGTTTAGAGTCTTTAAGTAAAATGTTATTATAGTTAGAGTCACAAAGAAAATTTTGCAAAAATAATTTGTGGAGTTGAAAATCACGTGGCAAAGGTGGGTTTTAAAAATAGTTACAGAGACAATGCATGAGGCAAACTGGAGGGTGTGTCGTACAATGGAGCAAATCTGAGTCTAGTTGAAGTCCTGACATATACTATGTGGACCAGAATAAAAATCAGAAAAAAAATAACTTTAATATTAATTGTGTGTTTGTAACTCATCAAATCAAGGCAAAAGGCAACTGTGCTGAAATTCACAATGTGAAGCATTTAAAATTCTTCCTTGATAGAAATTTCAGTAAACTAATTTAAAAAATCCTAATGGTTTAGATTTAAGTGGAAATATCCCATGACCTCATATAAAAATTGTCTAAGTTCTTTGATATTACTACAGCCATAACCAGTTACATAGCCTGGTTCACTGGTCCTTGTAAATTACTATGTGTGTAAAAATAATTTAAGTGTTTGAAAAAACAATGTCTGAAGTCATTTCAGATTAATGAAGATGCTACAGATATGGCAGAAGTTGAAGTGCATTAAAAGGATCTGCATATGAAAATGGATTTTTAAGAGACTGTTGATGGCCAAAAACAAATAAGTAGGGCTCTCTTTCATTGTAATAAAACTTAAATTATTGCAAAGTGATTTGTCAGTAGAATTTTCTTAAATTGTTTTTGAAACAATATTGTTGCTCTCTTGTTAATGTAACAGTTTTTTTTAACAGTTTTTTTTTCTTGTAAGAAATGATTATGTATGTAACCTTTTTTAAATCCTCTGCAAAATTATCCTACCAGAAGAGGGACAATACAAGCAATCAACGAAGCAATCACGTTCTGGAGTTGTGAGTTTGGATATTACATGTTCTTGTTCTCACTGAGATATCACAGTTTAGATTTTAATGCATTGTAGTAATTTTCCTAGCCCCTTATTTTAATCCCAAAAGACTCTAAAGAAAAGAAAATGAAATTCAGGATACCTGTAGGAAACCATCCATTAGACAATGATACTTCTTTGCTGTTGGACTGGAGAAAGTTTACTTTTGATTTCTTCTCTACAATCATTTTTAAAAGCAAACCCATATATGTGAGATGTGGAAATGTTGCTCAATGTCTTTAAACCATCTTTAAATATGTTGAAAGTATTTTTTTAGCTATTGACACTCTTGTTATCTTGTTCTTTGATGAATCCCACTATGCAGTATTCTATGAGTTTTGGTCTCATTCTTAAGTATTCATAGAAAAACAGAAACCAAGTGTCCTTGAACACATTTTGCTCTTTTGCACCTTTACCATCTTAAACTAACTACAGAGGATTTTGAAATTTAGGATTATTATATTACACACAAGATGTCATTTAAAATTATTCTACAATTCAAATTGAAGCATTCAAGTTCACCATTTCAATTTAAACTCAAAATAGTAGTTTTGCCTGATGTGTTTCTCTTCAAATTATATGAAAAACTAAAGTTAAAAGTGTTATATCGCTATCACCAAAAATCAAGATTTATTAAATAAAAAATCTCTGTTTCATGTGTGTGATTCCTCTTTATGAGGTGTTGGACTAGGAGTACCCAGTGGCCCCCAAATAATATAGGCTCTTGCCATTATTTTTTTTGTTCACCAGAACTCATTGATAAGATTCTATTGCTGAAGAAATCAAGTATCTATGTTACAGTATAAAAGAGAATCAAGTTGGAACATTCTAGAAACTTCCTCCTTGCTTGCTATCCTTCGTAGGCTCAGAAGCTGATAGGGGTACTCTGAAGACTATTAGGAAGAAAACTCATCAAAGGTGTTCACCAGCTGTGAACACAAGAACCAAAATGCCAACTTGCCAAGCAACATGTGGCCACTATTGCAATAGCGGCACAAAAATGTACAAAAACCAACCTCTGGAATTTCATTTGAGGACCACTATAGAGAGTGAAATTCTTGCACATTGCTACATAGAATTAATATTCACTTAAACACACAAACATGTATATATACCACATACACATATGTGCAGTAATATATTTAATAGGAGAATTAATCTATGCAATATAATCACCTTGCTTAAACTTTCATTGTGTACAATTTTGAAAAAAAATTTGATCATTTTTATATATGTTAATAATAACTATTTCGTTTTCTCTTTCTGTAATCTGAGGTCTTTATATTTTAAAACTGGTACATAGACAATACAACTCCTTCACTTAAAGCTCAGGGATAATAGTGGAAGAGAGGCAGTAATATGGTAGGAGCCAGAGAAACAGAAAGTTTGTTGTGAGATTATATCTCCTTGAAGTGTGAGGGAAGCTCTATCCAGAGCGCCTAAAGAAGACTTGTACAAGCACAACACCAATAGACAGGCTAATATAGAAGAAGGAAATCACAGGAGGCTCCTGCTCTTGACAAAGAAATATAGGCTACGTTCCTAGTAATGTTGAGAGAGGTAGAAATAAGACACTCTTCCCATGAGGCATGCCCCCAGACTATTGTCAATTCCCTAGATACTGTCTCTGAAATCATATACATACAGGTAACAATATAAGCAAACGAGCAGCTGGTAGATATGTATAGATGTGTGTGTGTGTGTGTGTGTGTGTGTGTGTGTGTGTGTGTGTGTGTAAAACAATTAAAAAATAGAGGTCATGAATTTGAGAAATATCAAAGGCATGGTGCACTGGAAAACATGGATGGAGGAGAGAGAAAGAAGAAATGATACAATTATATTTTAATTTCAAAATATTAAAATGTTTTACAAACTAAACTGTTACTATAAAATTTAAATTTATTATTTTAAATATGATCAAATTCATATACTATGGAATATCCTCAGAATGTGGAGATTTCATAAGTGTGATTCTTTTATATTGGAGTAACACACACATGAATGATACAGATCTATTTACATGGTTCCTGCATGAACTAAATTTGATGTATTTTATGCTTTAAATTAACTAGTGTTCTACTTATATTTATGTTGCTCTGATAAGCATTATAACCAAAGACAACATGAGGAATGAAAGGGTCCACCTTCAGGGGTAACCAAGGCAGAAACTCAAGGTAAAAACATGCATACAAGAACTGAAATGGACACAAAGTATGGAAGAATGCTTCTTACCTCTTGCTCTCCTGACCTTTCTTACATAGCCCAGGCCAACCTGCTCAAGAATGGCAGTAGGCATAGTTGTATGACCCTCCTACATAAGTTAACAAGTAAAATAAAAATGTCCCACAGACATACCACAGGCCAACCTGATGGATGTGTTTCTTCAGTTGAGATTTTTTCTTCATAGATATATCTATCTTTGTGCAAATTCATAAAAATTAAACAGTAAAACCAGAGTGTCACAATTATTTTGAAAATTGGGTGATGAGCCCTCTTTTTAGAGAATCATGGAATCTAAAAAGTTTCTTGATGCAATAGTTTTTGTTTAAGCCCTGAATTTCAGTTTAAAAAATGTATGTATGTTTGTTTGTGTGTCTGTGTGCTATGTAATTGTGTGAGTATACGTACATATGTATGAAGTTAATTAGTATCTTTCTGAATTCCTTACCCTACACTTTAGTTTTATTTGTTCTTTAAGAGTTTTATTTGTTCTTTAAGACCAACAGCTGTGCAGCCTCTGTGGGACCAAACTAGGCCCTTCATAAGTGGGAGAAATTTGGTGAAGCTTGAATTATCTGTGAGATACCTGGCATTCAGACCAGAATCCTGGTGCATGAAACTAGCATATTGGAACCCATTCCCTATAATAGGATGCCGTACTCAGCTTGGTGCAGTATTCTGGATGTACAGGCTTCCAGTGGAGCACAGGCAACTTCCCTGGAACTATATTCTTAGAGAAAAACATTTCTTCCTCTCCCATCTTCTAACAACTGTCACTAACTCCATCACTAGGTATAGAATTGTGGGCTCAACTCTCTGCTTCATTTAAGAATTTAATCTGGCTTCGATTTACACAAGTCTTATGCATGCTGTTACAATGTGTTTCTGTATGAAGTTTGCCTGCTGTGTCCTAATACCATGCATTCTTGTAGTTATTCACTTCTTCTGGCTCTTACAATCTTTCCAACCCCTCTTTTGAGCTTTTGGAGTATTTTTGTATAATAATGTGTTTCACTTAGGGGCAATTATTCTGCTATCTTTTTTTCTCTGTATCTTCTGCAGTTCTGCTCTCTATATTAATCACCATTTACTTCAAATAGAAGGTTTTCTGATGACGGTAGAGAAATTCACTGATCTAAGGATACAATGAGAAATTACTAGGAGTCAGTTTAATATAGTGTCCATTTAGCAAATAATAGACATGGATTCTCTACTGAGATCCATAAACTGTCTAGTAATAAGTTGGTGGGCAAATAATAGTACCAGGGGTAGATTTCGTTTAGTCAAGTGGGACTTAAATACAGTCAAATACTATTTGGTTATTTCCCTTATATTTATGCCAATATTGCATTGTGAGAACAACTCATCAGTCTAGTCATATTGTAGAGCAAGGTTTCAAGGTTAGGTATAATTGGTGACTACTTTTATCTTCTGATAGTATATATAATACCTTTCAATTTAGTGGGACCTATCTAGTAATGATGAAGGTTCCAGGTTAGTACTGTTTTTATTTCCATGTTTTATGACTCAAGTAGATAGCATTTTCAGTGCTTACAGGTTCTTACTGTCAAATTCTTAGGGCAAACGATAGCATCACAAATAGCCTATGCAAGGCATGTCTCAAAGAGATCTCTCTGGCCAGCTATAGAAGTATACCCTTTTTGTCACTCAGCTTTTTGAGACCTGGTTTCTCACCAAATCTAGACTTAATTGATTTGATTAAGTGGATGGCTAATAAGTTTCTAGAATATGTTAAACTCTAGTCCACAACCCTGGGCTTCATATGCCAGCTACTGTGCTTGGGTTTGCATGACTGTTGGAGAAGTGAAATCAGGTCTACATAGTGCATGAGAGGCACTTTACTAAGTTTTCATCACAGCCTAATATGATGCTATCATCATAGAAATGTCTTTCAGATTTTTCTTTATGAATTTAGCTCATATTATTTGCATCATTACTTGGATAAGATTGCTTGTATTCTTTCACTGGTGCTACAATAATAAATAGTAAAGCATTTTATTAAATGTAGATTCTTAACAATAATTTTTAAAGATGAGTGGTAATGTTATGTGGTAAAGCAATGAGCTGTACTTATGTGCAAAGTCAGCATCAAGACAGTCACAATGTAGTGTAGAGGCTTTAACAATATCACTTTCTCAATAGTGTTGGAAAGAAAAGTTATTCATGATGTTGTCGTGGAGTATCTAATGATCTTCTGAAGGTGTTGATTTTAGGACTTATGGCCTAGGAGATGTTTTTCTTAGCCTAAATTTACCTAGTTTAAGTGCTTGGTAAAATAACAGAAAAGGCAATAGAACTCTGTTTGGAGGAGAAATGTCCACAAAATATAGATCACAAGGAAAACATACAAACCTACTCATTGTCTCCAAAGAAGACTATTTCTCTTATTAAAGGTTGCTTATTGCAGACATGTGCCCATGAAGAGCTCACAACAGCGTGGGTTGTTAGCACACCCCGTAAGAACTCTCCTATAGGAGTCCCCGGAGCTAAGCTGTTGTTTCTCTCAATATGTATTGTTCTACTCTACTTTCACCTGGTTTGGTAGGAGGAACACAAAGACCCTGATTTGCCCTTAAAGTGAGAATGTCTTGGAAAATGCTTGTTACATAAATCAGGAACAGTTGGGCTATATGTAAGGGAGGCATTTATATTAACTACTTATAACATACTAATGGGTTTACAAGTTAATTATTTGCTAATCATATGCTTTTATTACTGATCATATATGTTGAGAATAAAGCTACAGAAATAAAAATTAGAAATAATCATTAAGTAGGAAGATTAAATTTTAATAAAATTTAATATTGAGTTATTTTTAAGTATAAACTTATGTTAGTTGCTTCATCATGATAACATTCAATATAACATTTTGCTGTTAATTATAAAAACCATCATTATGTTAACTTAAAATTTCTCTTATTCCTTAAAAATTCTACAAAATAGAAAATAAAAAGTAACAAGCATAGGTATTTTAAACTTATTAATAATATTTCTAGAATGACAGAAATTGGTATTTTGATAAAGTGATTAGATAAAGATGCAAATATATGAAGCAAAGTTCCATTTTAAATAAACTATTAGTTCAAAATTTATGGCAATATATATTTTGCAATATATTTTATACATATATGATGCATATTGTCCTTTCAAATTGCAACTATAGCTTCTTATGTTTTTTTGTGTCTGATAATAAAAAACACTATAAATGATGCTATACTGGTGACATTCAACCAATTTTGAGTTGCAGATATATGAAGAAAATTTAACAAATTGCTGCAATGTGTCTGTTTGGTGAACATTATTTGGCACTAGATTTTTGCCAAAAGAAGAAGTGGGATCTAAGAAATGCAATCCCACATCAGAGATGTTGACAGGATGTCCAGGAACCATCAAAGATCTGTTCAGAATCAGCAGAAGGAAATATCTGAGTGCATGAGTGCCAAGGACATAGGAAGTGGATTAAATGATTATTTGATAATTTTCATCAGATAGCACTTAAATGTGTTTGGAAAGTCTGTTAAAATTTTAGTAAATATCAAATATGTAGATAATTAAATTGTTTTAACACCTATGGTAGAATTTATCAATATATGCAAAAGCTCATGCTGTATCTTTCTCATGCAATGCCAACAATGTAGTACAGAAATTGTACCTCGATAGGAAAACCAAATGAAACAATCATAGCTGCCACAATGATTCCTAATTCTTTATTTGTTAATTACAAATAAGAATATAGTTGAGGCTGGGCTGCGGTGGCACATGCCTTTAATTCAAGCACTCTGGAGGCAGAGGCAGGTGGATCTCTTTGAGTTAAAGACCAGCCTAGTCTACAAGAGCTAGTTCCAGGACAGGCTCCAAAACTACACAGAAAACCTGTCTCACATTACAACAAAAGACAAAGAATGCAATTGAGTTCATTTCAGCTTCCTGTTTCTGTTTGTGGGTGGTATGCTCCCTGCTGGGCCATCTTTTTCTTTTTCTTTTTTTCCCTTTAACTAGAGATTTCTCTTTCACCCACCATTTCCTGGATAACCAATCTGATGCTTAATATTAGTTACAAAATGTTTGGCCTATTACCTTAAGCTTATTACTAACCAGCTCTTATATCTTAACCTGTTTCTAGTTGTCTATAGTTTACCATGAAGCTTGTGGCTTGTTACCTCACATTTTTCTTCTCCGACAACTCTGCCTTCTTTCTCCCTGTATTCAGTTTGGCTTGCTTGCCTAGCTATAACTTTTTTATTAACCAATGTTAATTAAACATATTCACAACATACAGAGGGGCATCCCACATCAGTTTACTTTTTAAGATTTATTTTTAACTTATGTACATTAGTGTTTTGCCTACATATATGTCTACATGACGGTGTCTGGTCCCCTGGAACCAGAGTTACCATGTGGGTGCTGGTAATTGAACCCTGGTCCTCTGGAAGAACAGCCACTTAACCACTGAACTATCTCCTCAGTACTGGACCACCTTTTTCATATGAAACCAGAGTATGAAAAAGGGTAAAACCTGAAGTCTAATAATATACAACATAATGTGCATTTTCACTCCTCTCTAAAACAAAAACCCCAAATAGTATGTACAGCAAATAATACTTCGGTTGGCTTTTATCAAGGCATTATTACTATGTAAAATTATCTTGTTAATTACTGGTGTACTATTTCCATTAAAATGTAACAATAACACTTTCTTTGAGTGTCTTAGAGAAATCATTGAGTTACAAGACTGTATTTTATTTCTTGGCTTCTCTGCTATCTATAGCCCTACTGAACCGTGATCTATATCTTTTAATATGCTAACATGGTGAAAGTTGTGCTGCTACAGAAGGGTCCACATTTGTACCTCTCATTGACAGAGCATCTCCACAATGTAGAACTGTGCCTGGCACAGATTAAGCACTGGGATACACAGATACATTCATGCATAAATCAACTATATGACAAGAATTAAATGCATATTTTAAGCCTGCCAATAAATTTGTAAAAATGTGGAAGCTGACTAACACTGAGTGAGAACACTGAGACCCCAATAGCACAGTCAATTCCTAGAAGCACTAGGACTATGTACTTAACTGACATCTAATTCACATTTTACTGCAGCAAATTAAGTCCTCTATAAGAAAATATATCCTTGGTTGGGCAGTGGTGGCGCACACCTTTAATCCCAGCGCTCAGGAGGCAGAGGCACATGGATCTCTGTGAATTTGAAGCCAACCAGATCTATAAGAGCTAGTTCCAGGTAAGCTTTAAAGCTACAGAGAAATCCTGTCTCAAAAATCAAAAAACAAAAACCCAAAAAACAAAAAGAAAGTAAATACAATTTTAGACCTTCAGTTGTTTGTATCCATTATCCTTCAATATTTCTAACTTGCTATAGATGCTTCATGAATTTTTTAACATAAAGATAATATATTTATATATGTATATGTATATAAACACACACACATGTATATATAATTAGTAAATTATACAGTTTGGGGATATTTGGATTGTTTTAACTTGGCCTACCTGAAGAATCTTTGCTCATCTATTTTATTAATACTACTGGTCTTTTCTTTCAGTCATAAAGTGTTTATGGGCTTCAGGAACATTATGATTTTTACAGTCATGATGGCCAATAGGAGAAGCAAGTCTCTTGTCTTTGAAAATGAAATTACTAGATCCATTCACCAAGAAGAATTTATTTAGATGCTTCCTGTTTATTCTTGATCAAGAGAGAAGCTATGTTAATTCAGGGAGGTGCACTGGCTGCTTGCAGTGTGAAGCCACCTTTGGAACATCTGCACTTCCCATATGCTCTTACCCTGAAAGTGCTGTGCTCCCACCTAGTGCTGATCAGCCCACACGAAGCTAATCAGGGAACAGCGATGCCAAAGCATGTACATCCAATTAAGGGCACTGCAGACCACACTCCCATCAGGACAGTTGGCTGTGTGACCTTGCATCCTTAGTGCCTCATACACCCAATCTGGCAGGGTGGGGGTTACATGGCTCTATTCCACAGCTTACACGTTTGTCCTTCACCTTCAGCTTGTTTGTCAGAAGCCTTGCCTGTCAGTATGCTGAGCAATAGCTCCACGAGCTGAGCTGGGTCCGTGATGACTAACAGGTTCTGTTTTGCTGACCCTGGCACTATTTGGGTGCTTCTTAAAAATAAATTTTACACAGACCAAGTCACCAGGAAGGTGGATTTAATGAAGCAGAGGCATAAGAATGCTGGCATTTTAGTTCACCATTAGCCTGCATAGACACCAAATTTCTCAAAGTTTCTGTTGGCCAGCTGTGAATATGACAGGAGGTAATCTATTAGGGAGAGGAGAAAAGTGTTCAGATTAATAGAAGATTATAAAATAAGAAATATGGTATATTGTTTCTGGTTTAGATACTGTCATTTTTACTTTAATTTGTCATATTAAGACAAAGTAAACAGAAAACAGAGTTGCTTCCTATATATATCCATTTATTTATTATTTAACTTCTTTTTGGGGTTTTGTTTGATTATTTTGTTTTGTTTTGCTCTCCTTTGCTTGACTTTATTGCTCATTTTTCGCTGGGTTTCGCATTGTGGTAAGATGACAAAATACAAGTTCCTATCATCAAGCTGCAGCATTATAATATAATACATATAGAAAGGTAAGTCATTATTTTTCCTCATTAATATTCATAACAGAGCACAATACAATGGCATGTTCTTCTCAATTCTGCTCAGAAAAGTCTATGGGAAGAAACAAGATGATAGGGAGAAATCATGTCCACAGTGAAAAGCACAAAGGATGCTTAGATCTAAGAGTCTGGAAGGAAAGAGTCCTTGTGATTAGTGTTATATGAATAACAATGCCGGATCTGAGCTCAGGGTAAGGGTCTGAGAGGACTGTTCTACGAAAAAAGACATTTTAGGCTAATCCCTTCAGAGAGGATTTAAATTGCTCAGGGACAAAGATCTGCTTATGTGCACTTTTAAAAATAGTTTTAAGAATGAACAGCAGAAGGGCATCTTATCATTGCATGCCATTATCGAGTTCCAACATCAGTTTATTTCATTCAAATGAAAGGTTTAGTTATTAGAAAAATAAAAGATGGCAGAGATTGGTAGAACAAGACAAGTCAACGGAGGCAAAGCTTTCAGATATATGGAAATTCAAAGGCCTAAGGAACTATGCCCAAAGCATCAGCCAGGGTTTGTGGACAGAAACATAACTCAAGGACAGCAATCTGTTTTGCTCCTAGGCTTTATTGAGCATCTCAAGCATGTGACTGAGTCAGAAGAGCTTAGCAAGCACAGTTTCTCAAGGTCTCCCTGATGATCTTTGTTGGATGCCGATAAAAGTAATGCAATCGCTAATACTAAAGTTCACAGGATGAGCAAAAGTCCAGGTGGGTAGAGACTGTTTACTATTTCTTGTTTACTCTCCTTCCCAAGGATCCTCCCTAGTGTTTGTTCTTCCTGTCCTTTAGATCGTTTGGACCAGGTGCATTGTTCCCTTTCAGCCAGACCCACTCTTGGAGGCTTGCTTGACTCATCATGGGTTAGACCCACTCTTGGAGGCTTGCTTGACTCATCATGGGTTAGACCCACTCTTGGAGG
>NC_022032.1:13517972-13548992 GCF_000317375.1 Microtus ochrogaster | reverse complement strand
TTGTCAGCAATGTGACCTTAGAATACATTGTATATGTGACTATCAAAGCTAAAACACCACCATAATAGATACTCTGTTAATGGAATGTCAGTGAGTTATTGAACTACACATGTATGATGTTTATTGATTTCATAACATATTATAAGTGATACTGAATTCCCAAAAGAAGGGCCTATTTGGTATGTAATGAAAATGGAGAGAAAACTTTCTCTAAAGCTTTTCCATAATCAGGCACAAATATAATAGTAACTCTTACCTAGCAATGAAATGAAGCAACACCTATCCTTTCCTTAACTCTTGATAACTTTCCTACTCAGAATCAACATTTTGTTGTGGTCGCATGCTTCTTTCCGTGTCGCACGAGATATCTATCTTTATTCACTCTAATTCAGCTTCCATTATGGGGTCTTCCCTTCACAAAAGGTTGTCTTATAAAAGTTGTCATTGGGATCTCTGTTGAAAATATTTAAAAATCACTTTTAAATAACCTTCCTTGGTAGCTCTTTTGATAATTTGACACAAGCTAGAATAACTGAGGAAGAATACACCTCAGTAGAGAAAATGATCCAAGCCGATTTGTCTGTAAGAAATCCTCTGGGGACTTTTCTTACTAAGTGATTTATGAGAGAAAACCCGGCCCATTGCAGGTTCTGTCATCAATCCACAGATGGTACTGAGTGTATAAGAAAGCAGCCTGAGGAAGCCTTGGGGAGTAAGGCCGTAGGCAGCTCTTTCGTGGCTTGTGCTTCAGTTCTGGCTTCCAGGTTCTTACCTTGAGTTTTTGCTCTGACTTCCTTCAGTGATGGACTTGATGTGTGGAGAGCAAACTCACTAAGTAAACCCTCTCTTCCCCAATTTGCTTTGACTCATGATATTTTATCACAGTAATACAAACTCTAAGTCAGGGATTTGGACCATGGGGTAGACTATTGCTCTGACAGACCTTGTCATGCTGTTTTGGGAAAGTTTGTAGGAGTTTTGGAACTCTGTACTAGGGAAGCCAGTGAGTGCTGTGAGCTTAATGGGCTAATCTGCAGGATCTTGGATGATAAGAATTCTGAGATTGATGCAGAGAGTAAAAGGCCTAACTTGTGAAGTTTCAGAGAGAAGCAAAGACTCTACTGGTGTCATTGATGCTGTATTTTATATCAAGCCTATGTGATTCAGCTGGAACTAAAGAGTTAGCTTCTGTTAACAAGGCACTAGAACTGCTAAGATGAGATTTTCGCTTTGCTGAGACATTAGCTGCTAATTAGTGAGGACTGAAAAGTCAGCGGTGATTAAGAGGGGACCAGCATCATTGAGGAGAAGTCTTCTTGGAAGCTTTTCCTAAGGATTAGCATACAGAAGCTGTGCTTCACAAGAGGCCAAGGGTGTACATTGTGATGGCAGGTGAACTTGGGAATGTGTAAATGTCTCGCAGATGGTAATGATTTTGAAGACACAAAATGTCACTGAGAGCAGCTTTATCCTGATGTTTATAGAGGTCCGGAGAGGCCAGTGGTGAAGGTAGTCTCCATTGCAGTAGATGTGCCAGGAATGAAGGGCCGTAAAACAAAGTTGAAGGTTGAAATCATGCTGTAGTGTTAGAATGCCTAAAGATACCACAGGAAAGCATACAGCCCAGTTGTACAGGGATCAAGAATATTAAAAATACTAGTAACCATGATAACTACCAAGGACATCGGGAATGGAGTTCACTTGTGTCTCTCATAAAATCTTAGTGTGTCACATATGGTAGAGCTGGAGAAATGAGTCTATTAGAGCCAATAAGATATTAGGTCCAAGACTTCAATCATTGAACTTTTTATACTGTTGAATTATGATTTATTTTTGAGTGTAACTACACCCTCATTCTTCCTTGATGGGATAAAACAACATTCAGTTTTTTAATTTATTGGAGCCCACAGTTTTGACATTTTAAATATCATACCTGAGTACCTTGAATATTTGAAAGACACTTTGGAGATTTAGGGAAACTGAATATTTTAGAAAAATGCTTCAAAAATATTGCTTCCATACCTAAATTTCAGTAAAATTTTTGACTTGTATACTCAATAACATTTTTGAGGTGTCTCCTAATACATTTCAGAAACAGTCTTCGGTCTTCACAAATTAAAATATTTTTGGATATAATTAATTTTTATTTTCATGTCAAAAGTCTTTGAAGTCCAAATATTGACTTTGATACAAGACCACACATAAACAAGAATTAAATACATTCTCAAGAAATATACGGAGGAGAAATCTATAGAGAAAAATTCTCCATACTTTTCCCCTTGAAAATGGAGTTAACCTTGGAAAAGGCACAAGTAGAATTTATGAAACAATAGAAGTATTAAAAATGATAATAGGAATGTTGAGTACGTTGGTTAGTGCTTTTGTCCAAAAATCTATGGACCTTTAAAAATGCTAAATGATCACCATTTAGAACAATAATATGGCTAGCATAATTTTATTTTATTTTCATATATATAAAGATCCATAGGAATAAACCTATTAAGGCTGAAGACAAAAGGGACAGTAGATACATCAGTATCTATGAACAAAGGAAATATATTTTCCACTTACATTTGTGAGTAAATGTTTTGTATAAAATGAATTATTTTTAAATATTAAGTTCTTATTAAAAAGATTTATGGCTCTAGATATTAAGAGTAGTATAAATTATTAAGTTTTATTGTTCTTTCTCTTTAAATCAGTGAAACTGAGAATAAGAAGTATATTTCCTCAATATTAAAAGACAGACTTGAAAATAACAAATAAATGGGGAAGGATAACATACACCCTAGGACATGCGATTAGTTGTAACAATATTAACATCTATTTCTGTATTCTTGTCTCTGTTATCTGTATCCTTGCTCTGCCTCCTGAGAGACCCCTGGAGCAATCACACATCAACAGCAACGAACAGATCTGTCACTCTGATTCCAGTTTCTGACACCATTCTCCCATCACAGAAACCATTACTCTTTCCCTGGACCAGAAGCATTACTTCTTTTTGCACTGTAAAGTAATATAATGCTCAAAAATGAAAGGATCAAAGCAAAGGGAAACTGAGGCAAATTCAGGGAGACATATTTGGACCACTTTAAGCAACCAAATTAATCATAAGATTTATAATGGGGGCCATTTATTGAAAAGTAAGGAATACAAAAGATGTATGGATGTAAGTCAGGAAGGAAATAAATGATAGTTGATTTTTTTGGAGTTGTCTTCCATTTTCATTTAGTTGATGGGAAATTATAGTTCTACTAATTCTTCATAATAATGAACCTAATAATTGTATTTCCAGTATTTATGAATTTTTGTGAGTTGTTATATATATGAAAAGTACTAATTTTAAGTACAGTATACACTTGCTTTGCTTTAGCTTTTATTAAGTGTTCTCTGGAATGGTGATGGAACTCAGCTCATGATCTACTTATTTAGCATATATGAGACCCTGGGTAACTTTCAGAGGCCCCAGCAAATCAGATAGGGTATATGTCTATAATCCATGCAACTTCAGGTAGAAACTGATCCAGTAGGGCATACTTGAGACCTTGTTTCAGATAAATAAATAGATACATAAATAAGCAAACAATAAATGAAGCACTACAATACACTAAAATAATCTTACTTTGACAGTGAATATCAGATTGAAAACAAGACTCAGCACCTCGTTCAAGGTGAATAGGTATACTAAAGAATTAATTTTGGAGAATGAAGTTTATATGGAATTACTACGAAGTTGGATATTAAAGACTGCAATTCGCAAACATTTGTGTTAAGAAACATTTAATATGGAGATAACATCTATTGACTTGTGTCTGGGTGTTAGTTCATCTCCTTATTGAGTGTGCTGTAGACTATTCCCGGTCCTTTTCTTTTTCCAATTTGGTGTCTCTTTGGCCAATGAGAGTCTGTCTGATTGTGGAGCTTCGGCACTGAAGGGAACTGACGACTGCTCTGATTAGCCACTTTGTCAAATGTCAGGTGCAATCAATTTGGCTGATGGAAGGAGCCTTCAACCCTAGTCAGAAAATCAGTTTCGTCAGGGGAGCAAAGCACCAGGGTACATATCAATGCAGTCATTCTGGTTCCCTTTCTCAAAGGGCAAGCTATGAACACAAACAAGCATAGATAATTGAAATGAAGTGATATGCACAAACATGCCATTGGGAAATTACTCCGTCACTCAACTAGCTCCTGGTGTCCTTTCATGCTTACACTCAAAGTACTGTGATTCATATGAAAGAAAAAAAGAGTTGAGTGTGACTGAGTTAAAGAGCATGTAGGCGAACATGTGGCAATATGAAACTAAAAATATAAACATTTGCGCAACTTTATTTATCCTTGCACCTGTCTATAGAGCATTGTTATAATTTCCTTTCAGGAGGATGTACATATGTATGTATATATTATAGATTATTATGTTATATTATATGACAAAGATATTTCACTCACACATTATAAATAACTGCTCACAAAAGACTTTCTTTCTGTTGATTCTGCAAAATGTTCAGGTCTCTAAATCTGTCTTAGTTACAGCATGCTTGTAGTATGCTTTGTCACTGTCAAGATAGGTTTGTTATATGTTTTATGTTTTATGTTTTATGTTTTGTTATATGTTATATGTTATATGTTATATGTTATATGTTATATGTTTTGCCTTGAATTAAAATCTGGGCATGTGGTCTTCTATTGATGGCTCTATTATATGTATTAACTTTAAGTACAATATACAACAGTAAATAAATGTAAAACCTCTAAATATTGTTTTTGCACACCAGTTACACATCTAATATCCAACAGGTATGTCCAATATCTTATGTGAACCCAAAAGCCATGAATCCAAAGCTATTTATTTAATTGAGATGCACTTTCTGTAATCTAGTCTGAATCAAAACTGCCACAACTTGCTATTACAATATATTATATTCATAGCATTGCAAGCTATTATTTCATGCAATTAAAGAGACTAGGATTATCTTCACAAATATACTCACTCTGAATTTTATCTCTGAAGTAGTTCTGTTTTTATAAGAGATCGGTTTCTTTAGCTCAACCAAACTTTCTGAGACCATGTGGAGATTAATTAACCCCTAATCATCATTAACTCCTAATTATCATCATATTTTTTTCAATCTCACACCTCCCAGGTGAGTGATTTTCATACAACAAGTTCTCAGCCAACATTTTCTAAACTAAACACAAATTTCAATGATTAACAAACTTCCTTTTGTTAATGAAAGAATTTCAGAAATATTTAGAGTTTCATTTGTTAACTCAATAAATTATGATTCCATATACCTTTTTGCCAGAAAGTGAATAATCATCTATTTTAATGTGCTTGTAAATGAATTACATTGAATAAAAAGAATCAGATGAATCTATCAAGGGCTTAATAGAAAATCACATAACAGATGCTTACCAAAGAATTTCTACCTTCCCAGTGGGACAATTAATAAGCCAATAAACCACAATGCAAAGTGATTTTTAAAATCTAACTGACTTAATAGAAATGGGAAGACATACAAGGTTGAACTGATAAAAAGCCAGGCTAAACAGTGTGCTCCTACCAAAAGGACATATGTAAAGCAAAAATTGTTTTTAATCTAGCCTATCATTTGGTTTTTAATTGCATACTTTCAAGAATATATACATGATATAGAAAAAGGTATAAAGTAAAATTAGATAAAAGCTTTATTGCATAACTCAGCATTGCAGTAATATGAAGGCACAGAGCTGGAGTTGTCTGGAGTGCTTGGAATTGTGGGGGGAGGACTGGCAGCATTGATCACACCGTTTCCTGGGGAGAGTCCTGTAGGAGCAGGTGGACAGGGACCACAAGGCACACCACCTGGTACATGTTGCTGGCTTTGCGCTTTGAAAGCACAGCTGGATGGTATTTTGCTACTCAGTGTGTGGGGCTTTCACATGAAGAGCTGAACAGAGATGACACAGTGAGCAGTGCCACAGTGGACAGAGAAAATGCCACAAGACCTCATCTCTACACAAAGAACTACAGGCAACCAAGGAAAGCTGGGAGCAGGAGAGGTGATTTTCTACATCAAGAGCACAGCAATTGGTTATCCAGTGTCAAACAGTAAGCCCTTACTGTATACATATAATTTCTATCTCTCTCTCAATAACAATTAGTTTAAAAAGAGTCTATAAATTTGAAGGAGATTGGGAATGGGTATAGGGAAGATTTAGAGTGAGGAAAGAGAACAATGTTGTAATTTAATCTCAGGAAAATAGAGTCTTGAACCACGATTAACAAAAGCCAAAAGTTCAGGGACAGATATTGGGGTTCAACCTGAAAATCCAAAAAGTAAAACAGCCAGGCACTGGTTCTTACCTCGATCTCAACCCGAAATGATGATCCTGCCTACAGGAATCTCCAGAATGAAATTATGCCTTAGAGTTGTCTCTTCCTGCTTTATAATACCCTATAGGGCTGGGATTAAAGGCATGCACCTCAGCTATTAACGGCATGCACTGCCTGGTTACTATGGCAACTAGTGTGACTACTGGGATTAAAGGTGTGTATTACCATTATTACCTGGTCGGTAAGGCTGACCAATGGGGCTATTTTTCTCTCTGAATTTCAGGCAAGCTTTATTAATTAAAATACAAATGAAGTGCCACTCAAGAGTCTTGCCTCCTTTGGCCTACATCACCGTAACACTGAACATAACAATTTATTGAAATAGGCATTGTTTGAATTTTCCGACAATCCTGACAAACCAGCTTGTTGCATGAAATATTGTCTCATGATCACTCTAAAGAACAAAAGTGTTTCCTCACGAAAAAACACTTGCTAATAAATTATTTTCAACTTTAAGAAAGATCATTATATTTTAGAAAGTGTACTTTAACTTCTTTTGTATTTTAAATAAGTTTATATGATATTTTTAAATACATTTTCAAACTATTAAAGCATCCTTTTCTTTTCCTTTTGTCATTTAATTTACCTTCATTTTCTTATGTCAGAAAAACATGGTTTATTTAAATATATTCAAAAGCAGGCTATGCTTTCATGTTTGATGTCAATTATCTATGTGATAAGTCATCTGAAACAGACTAGTATGAATTTATCTAAGAATAAAAATAATTGAAAATTATATAGAATATCAACCATCAAGAAAATTAGTAGTGTCAATCCAACTATTCATATGACTTCCCCAACCTTGGAGTATCTTTGGAACCTTCCACAATCTTCTACTTAAGGAGATTTAAAAAAATATTGTTCAATTTTTATAAAAAGAGATTTAAAAAATTTTCCTGTCCTTTTTAGTAAATGAAAATCTCAAGCCTGCAAACTAAAGGTTGGGAAGTCATTGAAATATATCCGCAGTTGGAGTGTGTTACCATGGCAATGTGCATCATGGGTTAAGTGTCAAGTGGTGATGGAAATTAGCACAAGTAGCCAAGTATTTAATAGGGAAGCGCAGATCAGAAACCACTGACACCCATCCTTAGTAGAGGGCATTGCATTAAAACATCTAATAAAATAAAACATGCTATGTCTTTAGATGAAACAAAGCTGTATTTTCTTCTTGCTTCTCAAACTGGAGACACAGTGTGACTGAGAAAAGCCTTGTCTCATATAGAAAAGAGAAAGTAGTGTGATATCAAATATCATTTTACCAGGTCTGAAGCAGGGTTTCTCAGTTTATTAAGCATCACCTTGTGTCTATAAATATTTTGGCACAAGTTAGTATTTCTAAAAGACAGGGGTACCTAGAATTTTCAGTAGAGATGCAGACTTTAAAGGTAGCAATGCATCTACCTGTATTATGATCTGAATTTGGATTTGATATGTCACTTATAAAATATGTATTTGTTAGTCATTTTTGGGAAAAATCAAATCTTCCTAATTTAGAGGGAATATAATGAACAAACACAAGGGAATTGGTTTGTGACACATTGGGGGTAGATTACATTGCAGTGAGTGCTACAGCAGGCTTGGCAACACCCCATTCTGTGGACTGATATAAAGCGTTGTTAACTGTGAAAGTGGGAATCCCAGAGAGGAAGAGACCTGTAGGCTGTAGACCCAGGAAGAGAAACACCCAGGAAGGGAACTGGTGCTGAGTTGGGCTCTGCTTTTCTTTCCTTCCTTCAGAAGAGAACATCCAAAGAAATGAAGGGTTTTTAAAATATAGGCAGTGAGTAGATTTTATATTGGTGATTGACGTGTAAAAGATTATCATAATGTCAGAATTCTTTCCTGCTCTTCCTCCTCCTCTCCATCCTTCTCCCATTTTTCCTTTTTCTTATCTGTCTCTGTTTGTGTCTTTCTCTAATTCTCTCTCCTGCCTATGTGTCTCTCTTTCTTTACCCACTTTCTTACTTCCCTTCTCAATGAGCCTCATTAATACATGATGATCTTGCATTTAATGCGTGGTTCAGACTGACCTTGAACACCTACCTGTACCCTTTGAATACCCAGGTTACAAACTTGAACCATGAAGTCGGACGGAAGGCAGAATCCTCACTATCTTTTGTACACCAATGTCTATCCTCACAAAATCAACATTCTTTCATCATGCCCCAAATAAACTAACAGGAAAAGCTGAGCCTAAAATAAACACAAGGCCTATAGACATTAACTTAAACACTACTCTCCATTTACCAGTTTCCATGTAATGTATGTACAGCATTGACTCAGTGTCACAGCTGAAAGCATATTGAGGGGTGTTTCAAAGTAGCAGCTAAAAATAAGCAGAATCTGTTCTGATGTGCCTGTTCTTAGTCCGTTTGGCTAGTTCTTTCATGTACTTTAGTTGTTGGATTTTAAATGGTCAGAATACATACTTCACTGATGTTGGAATTGGGGCCATCCAGGGCTCCTCTTTCAAGGATCCTCCATCTGGAAAACCTTTTGTTCATACATACTCAGATCTTAAAATAAAATAGGTTTATCCTTGTTTTTCAAGCAAGAAAATCCACAGAATGTTTAAAGTCAGTGTGTACATTTTTAAGACAACTGTTTCAAACTGATGAGGAAGGAAGTCTGATTGACTCAATGTATGTGCATAACTGCATAATTGCCATCCAAAAAATTAAGTACTTAATTTAAAACATAAAGAAGAAAGTCATGTAAAGAAGTCTGTGTAAAAATATTATGATTGGAGCTGGAGTGATGGCTCAGCAGTTAAGAATTCTTCCTTGTGTTGCAGACGACCTGAGTTGGTTCCTAGTGTGCAGATTAGACAGCTCCCAACTGTCCCCAGCCCCAGGGAATCTGTACCTTCTTCTTGAATCTATGGGCACCTGAATTCACATTGTGTGTGTGTGTGTGTGTGTGTGTGTGTGTGTGTGTGTGTGTAATTTTTGACCATGTGTTTCTTAATTCTCAGACCTTCCTATGGCTGATCTCAAATTTGAATAGATAGATACCACCAATTAAAACAAATGTTTTTTAAACAACAAAGCAGGGGAGGGTGATAGAGCTACTTTTATCATTACTTGAAGATATAGTTTTTCTTGTATGACAATTTAAAAGCTGAATTTCTATTCTGTTTATACACACTTTGAAGCAATTATATATTATGACTATTATAGTTTACTATTTGAAACCTACCAAGTATCCTTACATAATATAAGTATATTTAATATACTTATAGAAACAATTTAAACAAAGTTTTCTATAAGTCTAATAATGACTCATATAGTCATGGATATATTGAAGTTACAAAATTTGAATGATATTTCTGTGATACTAATAATAACATTAGCATAAAATGTTTCATATTAAATCTTTTCAGAAAAATATAAATAAATATTTTAAAGGATTAAGTAACACAAGCTCTTTCATATCTGAACAGTGGTCAGAAGATAAACAACACTTCATATTCATACAGTAAATAGCACTTAACTGGTTGGTATTTTGTATTATAGGTCGATCTAATTTAATTCATTTAACAAGTTCGAGAGAAAGGCTTTAAGTTTGATTCATATATCTATGTTTATAAGCATTTCTTCTGAATTGGGATTACCTATTATTGTAACTAAAATTCGTATAAAATTTATCAGTCTTCAAATTTATCAATTTCTTCAGATTAAATCTATAAACATAAAACCAATTTATTTTTTGACACACTTGAAGTATCCTGTGACTCATGATAACAAGGCAGTCATTTCTAAGATTGTGTACAATTTACTAGCTTGCATCAAGAAACCTTTACATAGATATCATAACACATTTAAAATAAAGATGTTCACCTAAATGAAATCACACTCTCTTTTTATGGAGGAACTATTATGTTCTGGAGAAAATTTCATAGGAGTTTGTCAGTTGTATATGATGTCATTACATATTACTGCTATATACATTAGTAGCTTAGGAGGAAGGAAATAAAGATAGTATAATATGGTTCTAAACTATTGCTTTCTTTAAAGCACAATTAGTGAGATGTCTATTAACTCAACTGGATCTACACATATATCTTTGAATAAGTTATTTTTTATATGAATATACGTTGCAGCTCATATGTGAACAGAATGACAGAATCACTTCACCTATGTGGTACTAAATTTAAATTCGTAAGATCTTCAACTACATGCTGATTGTTTACTTTTTGGCAAATAATGCATCAAACATGTAAAGTTAAAATTAAAATAGAAACATAAAGCATGGTTTTAAAGAGTGTATAATATAGAGTTTAGAATACATTAAAATTTTGTAATATGAAAGTAATGTTATACACTAAGTATAAAATCCAAATTTATCATGAAATACATGTATTTATACAAAATAGATATAAAATATAACTAATATTTAGATTTCTCGTTCTCAGCATAATTAATATTTTAAAGATTATGATAAACATATCTTTAATTGTTTTTGAACAGAAAATGATCATTATACATGAGTTTTAACATTTAAATAATATAAACAATTTCATTACTTTTAAATAAGGAAATATAAATGTTATTTATTATATTTTAGTAATATGCATTGATATATTAAAAATATGAGTATATTTCAATATTCCTTGAATGGCATTAGTATGTCTTCTTTGGGGAAATGTTTTCCCAGTCCTTTGCCATTGTTTGTCTGTGTGTTTGTATGTATATATACATACATGCATATTTGTGTCTGTGTATGTGTCTATGTGTTGTATGTATGTCTGCATATGTGGTAGCACCTTATGCATATTTGGGGCTCCTTTCTTTAGAAATATACAGAGGCTTGAGTAAAACTCTGTTTTCCTCTATTACTCTACTGTTTACTACCTTGAGCCATGATCCCTTTCCCTACTGAATACTCTCAGAAGTTTTTTTCAAAATTAAACTGACTATAAATGTGCAGATTGATATCTCGGTTTTTTTTTTTTTCTGTTCCATTGTCCTCTTAGGCTAAGTCTCCTGGTCCATAAGACTTTTATGCTAGTTTCTTTGTATTTTAAGAAAAAAAATATATCAGTATAGTTTGCTAGAATTTGCCTTTAATTTATAGATCTCTTTGTATAGCAAATAAAATTTAATAGTATTCCTTCAGCATCTGGTTCTCTGAGATCCTATCAAATTGATTATTAGGATTTGCATACAACGCACTAGACTTTTAAAATTTCTTGTAAACCAATTTCTGAAACTTACACTTGATATGGTCTGTTGCAATCACAGCAGCATTCGATTTCCAGAGCCATTTTTTTCTGCGCTAGTCAGATTATCAGTGATGTGATAAACACCCAAGAGGAACAACTTAAGAAGCAAGTTTTAATTTGACTCATAGTTTCAGAAATTTCAATCTAGAGAAAACTTGTTCCATTCTTTTGACCTCCATGTAAAGAAAAAATATGTTATCAGGGATGCTTGGTAGCAGGAGACTGTCAGCCCAAAGAAGCTAGAAAAGATGAGATAAAGTTCTTGGGCACTGAGAGCGTGTGGACAGTGTCAATAAAGACCCCAGGGACCCACCTTTTTCTAACTTGGTCTATATCTTGCTAACTGTCAAGAATAGCACGAGTTAGTAGTTCATCAATGGTTTGATCCACTGATGAGGTCACTGTCCTTATGACCTATCACCTCTCAATGAGTGACTCTACCAGCAAAGGGTCAAACTTCCAGCACAAAAGCACCATTGTAACCAATGTGCTAATCAGTGATAATATCACTTACCATACTTTTTAGCTCTAGAATTATATGTCTGTGTATGAGAACACTTGCTTAGTACTATGGCCTTCTAGTGTAATCATGAATTTTGGGCTCATACTCGGAGCCCATGGCCAGCCTGACATTAATGTTGGTGTGAAGAAACTAATTTAGAATGCTAAATGACATATTCTAATCTCATGCATGGAACTGTAAATACTCTATTGGGCAGTGGAACTATAAAAGGTAATTTAAAGATTTTATTTACTGAATTCATTCTGTAGCATGCAGGAATAAATGCTTATCTAGTGGCTAGATTCTTGAAAGGTAGTATGAGATCTATTGCTGCAAGACTCTGCCTGGACTTTGCTTCTATAATGAGGAATTTCAGTGGCACAGGCATGGAGTTGAAGTGACAGACACAATCTGTAACTCAGTTGCCTCTACTTTTCCTGGTGGGCAGGGTTTGCAGTTGAGAAAGGGTTGTTTGTCTCTTAAATCTCTGTTTCTGACCTTCTTCAAATATATCTTTTCACATAATAATGTATTACTTAACAGCAGGACTATGTTCTGAGAAATACTAGATAGGGTGATTTTATCACAGTGGGAGTTCCAGAGTATAGCTTTACTCAAATCAGTAAGGAGTAGGTCAGTCACTCTATGTGGCCTCTTGGTAATCAGGAAATGATAAACATGAGGTAACGAGGGTGTTCCAAACACAATGTGTCACATCACTTGAAAGTAAATTTTCATGTACAAGAGAAGAATGCTCTAAAATGATATAACAACTAAGTAGAGTAAATGTATGTGGTGATAATAGACATTGTCATAAGTACAATTATTTTCAGTTATTAAATATTTACAGAATAAGATGTGCTATATTTTTATAGACTTGGAATATAGTGATTTCTTTAAATCAGCATCTACACAAACAGTTCAGCAATATCATTGTTTTTGTGCTATGATGTTAAGGAATGAATGAATCTGGAAATAATCATTTGAGGGAGGTAACCCAGATTCAGAAAGACAAATGCCACATATGCTCTCTCAGATACGACTGCCAGATTTTAATCTTTAGACATGTGTGTTTGAACAGGCAGCCGCAATTCTAGAAGGCAGTAAACTAATAAGGAGCTATTTGGGAGGATTTCAAGACAGAAGGGGAAGAGGAAATGGAGAACGATTTAATAAGAAGGGCAAAATGGGGTGTGAAATTGGGGGACATGGAAGAGAATGGGGATGGATAATTCAAATTAAAGACCTTCAAAATTGCCTTGTGGAAACTTACCATAAAAGCTTCTTAAAATACATGTACATATGCATATACCAACATATGTTAATAGGGTTTAAATTGAGTTACTCTGCAATAGTGATGTGATAATACCTCATCCGACACCATGGGATATCAAATCAAATTTCAGTGCCAGGTATGGCTTGCCTCTTTTTGAGCTGGTCAGTGGCCTCCCATAGACCCACACTAAAACAGTAAAGGCTACTGTCATTGCCCTTGGTTACCTTGCAGAACTTGATTGTAAGTCCTTACTGCTTACGACACCACATACCTGAAGCACAGGACATGGAGAAATTAAGCTGATATTGAACTGGAATCTTCATTTCACCTGGATAGCTTTCATAGTGCAGGAAGGTTTTATTTATGATACAGGGGAGAAAAGTTATCAACAGTTTTACATAGATGGAAAGCCTAGGAGTCATAGAAATTAACTAATCTGATAAGATATGCCCACTGGTGCAATATTTGCATGAATGTTTTGCTTTCTGATTGGACTTAAGATCTGTTCCACAAGATAGAACCTATATTTGTCACAGTACATAAAATCTGTGTCTAGAAAGATATTAAACACTAGAGAAGTACCTACTATTGATACTCTGCTTATAGACCACAGTATTGACTGACTCCTAAAGACTTTTCACTATGCCTATAGATTAGTTCATCTCTCAACACTCATCAGATAAGATCCCCTTTGCATCAGATAGTAATTGACTTACAACTGGAATCCTCAGTCTTACGGGAATAACCTTATGTCTGTTTCCCAAGGATCAGAAATCCTCACTGCAGAAGACAGAATGATTGTAATCTCAAACAGTTGATAATCACTGTGCAGGAGTACTTATTAGACATGGTAGAGCAGTCACACACATGAGCTAATAGGGGCTGTAACTGCATATAGAAGTCTTACACAAGGTCAAGTCAACCAAAATCCAAGAATGAAATGGGGAATGGGATCATGAAGCCCCACTCCTGTCCGAGGATTATTGAAAACTGATAACTGCTAAGGGAAGAAGAGTCAGGAATACAGTCACCAAGAAACCTCCGATTTTCTAACAGGTGGTCAGGCACTCATGCCTTGCAGGTAGCACTAAATGGATTCAATGGTTCTAAAAGAATGGAAATTGAAAGCAACATAAATATGGGAAGGGAAAGAGACAGTTAGGATAGAGGAAAATTAGAGAGGAAAAAATGGGGGTGGATTTGGTCATAATTATATATATATATATTAATAGTAAATAAAACAAATTGTAAGTAATTATAATTTTATGGAGCCGCTTTCATACATAGGGTCTGTCATGGATCAAAGCATAGTCCCTGTGTCCATGAAATCCACATGAGTCTATTTCTGTGCATCCCCCTTAGCTTTTGTGCTCAGGAAAGATTACTGATTGATGATTCTGTGAAATTTGAGTGCTGCATAGCCCAGTGCTCCATCTTGTGATTTAAAGGGAATATCAAATTAATATTATTTTAGTAAGGTCCATTTTGGATACAAAGTTTGGAATTTGAATTCATGAAACTCCCAATCACACTCTTTCTGCATGTATCGTATACCAAAATGAAGCCGGGTGAATGTGCAGGGCATTTAGAATACATTCCCAGAGTGTGTAGACAGTGAAAATGGCACACAGAAGTTTTAGGGTAGCGTCATATTAAAACAATTAAAAAGAGTCTGAGCAGCTCAAAGTTATCAAGTCAAAGGACAGAATATAACATTGCTGTGTTTCCTATTGACTGGTTGCACCCACAACATTTAAATATTTATTCCTGCTTTTCAGAGCATAACTGATAGAGATGACATTATCCTGTGAATAATGAAGCAATGATCATTGACCAGGAGACTCTTTTCAATGCTGACAAGAGCTGTGTTCCTAAAATAAAATGCCAGTGAGGTCCTCAGTAGCTGGGGAACTTAAGTTTACTTGTTGACTGCCTAGTGACAGTTGAATGAATTAATACATGTAAAGCTCTTCAGCGGTGGAGAAAATGTTGTAAGTTCTCAATAAGCATTAGCCGTCATTGACATTATGGATTTTGTTTTCTCAGATCTTAGCTTAATGCAAAATAAACAGCTTCTTAGTGTACTAGGTTCAGATTCAACACTCTTTATGCACTGAAAAGTGGAAGACAGTATGAATAAAATATGACAATATTTCTATAATATCTTTGGATCCTCTAATTGAAATGCACCAGCCAACCCCAAAGACCGTGTTGTAATTGTAAATAGTAGTAAACTCATTTTGCCACTTTAAGATTATTTCATAAATTAACAGTTTCATCCACTAAGACTAAAGACCCAAATATGCTATCTAAACAAAAGCTACATTCAAACAGATTGAATTTAAGAATTGTTTTTCTAATAGTGTGTTCTAAATGACATAATTTATACCTTTAAATAAAACATGCTCTGGAGGTGGTAAATTTCGATGATCTGAAATGAAAAAGTGGATTTCTTTCCTGAATGATGCTCCAGAGACTCTCTCTCTTTATAGTGTTGTTCAATCTGTTGATACTGGCATCAGAGGTAGGCTTTCCTGCCGTTGTCCAGTGTGATTTTCCCTTTATCCCTATATCGATGGCCTTCTCCTGGGAAGCCCTGTGTGGCTCTCCATTCCTTTGGTCGCATTCCTGATTGTGGCTCTCAACCAATTCAGTGTCACCACATTGTCACCCTGTGAAAATTCTCTTCCTCACCACACAGTAAACTTGCAAATGAGAGTTGCCCCCTCTTTACCTTGAGATTCTATGATCGTGGGATGGTTCCTTGGATATGGCAGATACTCAATAAATGTTTAATGTAGGGGAGACGAGGGAGGTCAGCATATCAGATGATATTGATCTTTCATTTTGCTCAGGCTTTACAGCCCTTAGTGTTTCTTTTAATCACCTGGGCACTTTGAACAGCTAAAATCTACTCCTTTACATGAAGATTGATCTCGAAAAGTTTTGGTCCATTACCATAAAAATTTGGAATCTTAAAGTCCTTTTAAAATGGTCACAACATTATTTTAAAATCACTATATTTTATCACTATAAGTTGGAAACATTTTCACTGTACATTAGCTGAAGATAGAACTCGAACTATGGATAATGGAAAAATAATGCTTTTGGTGTTAGGAAAACTCTTATCCAACCTTCAGAATTGCTCCTAAATACTGTTTTGAATATTGTCTCTAATTTGGGGACTAATTCCTCATAGAGATTATTGAAACATCTGTGTTATTTCCATACCTTGTGTACATCATTGATGCTGCACAGATCACTCTGTGCTGTGATTAGAGAATAGGGTTCCAACACCATGGCTTTGATCTTTTCTTGCCACTCATACTAAGAACAGTGCCTGGCCCAGGATTAGTACTTAGGAAACTATTTTGGAATTGAAACTCTATGACACTGAGTGGAACAAAGAGACATGCATTCCATTTCAGATCACTCGCTTGCTTTGAAAGCAACTACATAAAGGATTTCTAATTCAGGATGATCTATTATAACCATCGCATGGAAGCCATTATTTTTCAAGAGAGTGATGATGATAGCTTTGCTGTGTTGAAATAGATTATAAAGGCTTTGGCTTGAAATGCTGCGACTCAAAACAGTGAAAGCATAATCAAAAATTGATAAACTTGTAACAAAACAAAAATTGGCTTCAGTGTTTCTGTTATTATTCTACAGTGGACAAGGGATTTCTAGATTGCTCTCTAAGTCCTCAAATAACAACGTTTTTGGTTTTGTTTTTTGTTTTTTTTTTTGTTCATGGAGTAAATGGAAAAAAGTAAAAAATCAACTGAGGATTGTTTTCAACTTGCATTTGTCATGCAACAAAAGGTTCCTTAATTTTATTGAGAAAGCCCAAGTTAATTTACCAGTAAGGTATTTTGCACATGAGTATAAATACACACATGCACACACACAAACATACACTAACATATACAAAAACATACATGCACAAATACACACAAATGCACACATATATGCATGTACACATACACACATATATGGACACATAAACTTATAGACACATACATGTACTCTTACACATACACAAACACATATTCACAAATAGACACATACACACATAGATGAATGTGCACATACATACATGCACATAGACATACATATATGTACAGAATCACATGCACACAAAAATACACACATATATAAGAATTCATACACAAACACATGCACACATATATACACAAACACATACATGCATGCACACATATACATACACAAATACACATGCACAATTACACATATACATATACAAATATGCATGCACGCATACATGCACATAGACTCATACATGTGGTTTAGGAGGTCCTTCTGTTCATGTGTTGCTTTCATTTGCTAATGAATAAAGAAACTGCTTTAGGCCTGATATGGCAGGACTTAGGTAGGCTGAGAAGACAGACTGAATGCTGGAAAGAAGGGCAGAGTGAGAGACGCCATGGATCTCCTGCCTGAGAAAGACATGGGTTAGAATCTTGCTGGTATACCACAGTCACATGGTGATGATACACAGATTAATAGAAGTGGGTTAAACTGAGATGTAAGAATTAGCCAGAAGAAACTAGAGCTAATGGGCCAAGTAGTGTTTTAATGAGTACATTTCTGTGTGGTTATTTCAGGTGTAAACTAGCAAGGTGACAGGATAAGCAACGGACCCTCTCCTTGTAACATATATGTACACAAACACATTAACAAATACATATATACACATATATGCATGTACACATAAAACACATGCACACATAAAAGCACACAAACACACACATACAGACATATACACATACTTTCCATGAAAAACTCTACAATCAAAAAGCCCATTATATGTATTTTGAAGCTAACTCAGATGCAAAACTTTTCCACAAAGATGTCCCTACATATATGATTTTTTTCCAGAAAAGTTCTAGTTTTAAGTAGCATTCAATCATATTTCAATTCTTTTCTATCCTAACAATTGATTTCCAGAAACTCCAAGACTACTAAAGTAAGGTGATAAGTATTTTCTGTTCATGGAATAGTGCTTGCTCATAAGTTTGAATAGCATATGAATCATGTATAGATTATCATGCACAATAGATGTAATAATCAAATATTAAGGATGATATCAAATTCAGAATACTAAACATATCTCAAACATAATCTGCATCTTAAAATTTATGTGATGGCTATGCTCCCTTTTCTGTTTTCTGTATTAAAAATCATAGTAAAATATATAAAATATATTTATTTTCAGCTCATGGGGTAAAAATGAGGATGCTGATTAAATATAAACAAAAGATTTAATCATTTGTAATAGGAAGATACTGTCTGGTTAAGGCATATTCCAGGCCTCAACCTTGTATCTTGCAATGCCATTTACCTATGGATGAAATGCTACTTCATTGTCCATGATTTCTCTTATCTTCAAACATAAGTATTATTACAACTAGAAGATACCATAGAATATTCTTGAGAAGGAAAATTTTACTCATAATAAATTAAGTTTAACATGACTTCTGTCATGAGCTTTCAAAGTAGAGTTCCACAATCATGTAGAAGGTAGAATTCTCATTCTATTTTTAAATTTAATCTTGGATAAATTGTGATTTTAACAAAAATATATTTTAACTAAAATACATAAAACAACATATAATTTGTGTAAAGTAAAACGTGGAGTTGTTCTTTTACAGTATTTGAAGAAAATTATAAAGTTTTCTAGAAGACAGAATGGGCTCCTTTATTTGGATACCTTGGAATTATAAAATGTATGTGTACACTGCAGTTCCATAAGTGAAGGAATAAAAAATGTTTAACAACAATTTTTGCTGGAGGGTGGGAGTTTCAAAGAGAACTAAAATCTCCTGAAAGTGGCCATTTTTATGTCTTAGAGACAATGACCATCAGGGAGATGAGATTTCATTCCATCTTTAAACAGTAACCGCAGCGATCATGCTCTTCTGTGAAGTCTGTCATCGGAGGCCGCCTCCATCCCTTAGAACCAATTTCCTTTGCCCAAGAGCTAAGGGAAATGACCATCAGTAAAACTTCTGATGACTGAATGAGGAAACACCAGGGACCTGTTATAAATCTCTGCCATACTCTATATCATCTGTCTACTCCGCTAGTGTCTCAATGAGAGATGAAAGAAGTCTGGAGCTTTGCTTCACTTTATTATTCTAAAGTAATGTATAACTAAATCTAATGGAGACGTGCTATAATGTCTTTGGTGACACGGTCTATGCTTATTCCAGCAGACAATAACGGAAGCAGACTGACACAGAGGCTTTATTAGGGAATGGTTAGGGCTATGAATTTCTCAAGCCAAGTTCTGATTGGCAATCCATTCCCATCTGTGTCACAGCTGTGCACTGTGCTGGGGTGGTGTCTGCGAACAGCTGGGACAATGCAGTTGACAATATATAGAAATGACAATCATTGTACTTTTGTTTGAACTTGTCCCTGATTTACGTTGATAAACAATGGCAGATTTTGTCTGCATTTTTTTTCTCTTTTTTCCCTTCTTTCAATCTTTATCTGTGATTTTTGTTCTTCTCCTTTCTGGAAAATAACCACTGCAGAGCTATAACAAAATCTCCTAATCATTGAAATTTTAAATTCTTCTCTCTTATGGAATGGCAGTGCTTGAAAACAAATAAATAAATTGTAGGATGTTCAGAAAATATTTGTTTCTTATTTTTTTTATAGAAACATTAAGAATGTTTTTGAAATATTTTGAAGATAAATCAAGTAATCTGAAAATTTTCTACTTTATTGGACTACCTAATAAAAAGCTTTGGTTATTCAAGTTGAATTTGGTATAATGGTAAAAATTCCAAATTCTTCCTACAAGTCCTCAAGTAGCTACTTTTCTATTTAATATAAATAAGGGTCCCCAAAGAAACAACTTAAGGACAGAGGGTTTATTCTGGGTGACAGTTTAAGGTACACAGCCCATTTTGGAGGAGAAAGCATGGCAGAGGCCAGTTCCATAAGACAGAACTTTACAGCAGATGCCACTTACCTCTTTCTGTCTGCTTCATTAGGATCTCAAGTGAAGCAGGAAACTGATCTTTGCTCTATAGTCTAAGTGAGATAATCCCAGAAACTCACAGCCTCCAAAGAGGATGTACCTCCTAAAGAATCAACATTAAAAAACACTGCCATCAGCTCAGGACCAAATATAGAGAAGGACACAGGCAGTTTCTTTATTCATTAACCAATGAAAGCAACACATAGACAGAAAGACTTCTTACACCAAAGTTATGTAAAGGATAAAGTCTGAAATCCATATGATTGTCTTTGCTCAATTAGAAAAACAAGCTACATTTTTCTCTACTCCCTTTCCTGCCTCTCCCCTCCCCTTCAACCCTCTCCCAAGTTCCCCATGCTTCAAATTTACTCAGGAGATCTTGTCTTGTTCTACTTCCCATGTAGATTAGATCTATGTAAGTCTCTTTTAGGGTCCTCATTGTTGTCTAGGTTCTCTGGGATTGTGATTTGTGGGCTGGTTTTCTTTTCTTTATGTACATCTCAAAAAAATCAATAATGTGTTTTTGTTCAGAAGTGGAAAACCAAAAAAAGAAGAAACTAAACACACACACATATAGTTTTCTCTAAGCATATATATATATATATATATATATTATATATAATAAAACCATATACAATATTTCTTTATAAATGAAGAGAGTTTTTTAAGGTATAATAAAGCTTATATTTATCTTAAATTTAATATGAAAGTTCTTAGAAGAGGCCCAGAATATGATCTCATCCTAATAAATTTAGATAATAATATCAGGCAAAATTTAATCATGAAATTCTCTCACGTAAATATTCAATTGAATCTAGAGGTTATTATTATTATTGTTTCTCTTATTGGATGTGTTCTAGCAAGTATTATTTCATCACTATCTTGTTCCAACCTTTCGTTCAGATCTTGTTTAAGCATTTGCTTTGAAACTCAAGCATGATGCTTCAAGAACTTCCCACATGTTTTTTTGGAACTACTCTGTTGGTGCTAAGGGCTTTGACGACCTACCCCAATGCCTCAGACAATTGCTTCTTCTATATTCAGAGTATCTTAGTGATAGTTGCCCTGCTTGAGTTATTCATTTTTCTGTAGAATTTTTCACCTTCTACCATATCGCATAATTCATTTTAATATCCTTAAATATTAATAATCAGTCTTTGACTTGTGTACAAAGTTTATGAACCTGATCAATATCATAAAAAATACCACATAAAAGATGCCACTCATTCTGTTTCATGTCCTATTTTCAGCAAACTTCATGATATGGTTTTGTAGCTTATACTCTAGAAACAGATGAAAGTTCGTTGCAGGAAGGAATAACTGTTACTGTGTTTTGGAAAAAGAGAGAAAATGATAGCTGATTGGGTATTATTCCAATCCTTGACAAACAAAGGCCACAGTAGTCATGGGTCATTTCGTGTATAGTCAATAAATTTTATCTGCTTGACCTGTGTAAGACTTCTGTCTGAACCTACTGCTTTACTATGTGAGGTTGTGAACCTTAAGATGCTCAAAGGTGAATCCTTACTTACATTGCACATGGATGAAATGTGGTAAGTAAAAGCTTTGCTCAAAGTTTTTGAATGTCAAGTAATAAACACTTAGACTTGTTTTGTAATTGCGAGAAGCCACTGGAGGTTATTGTTATTATTCCTATATTTCTGCCTTCTGTTATTTGACATACTGGTCTTATGTAAAGATAAATGAAATTTTGTTCGATTTATAAAATATCTTAGTAAATTTCACCAATAGAAATCAATGTAAATTTCAATACGTTTTACTCTTAAAATAATAACTTACTGACTGAGACATTCACAATGCTATTTAATATTTTAGTTCATTTCTGTCTCAACAAGATGGAAAGCCACTCAAAATGCTAGAAATTCTCTTATGTCTAATGCAGAATATCCTGCAAATGTCATAGTAAAACTTGGAATTTCCAATGTTGTGTTGACCCAGTTGCTTTCAAAGTTTTGAGTCTGTCTCCTTGTGAAACCATGTACTATACTTCCAGAGCCAAGATATAATACTGTTGTAAAGATTAAGATATAAATTTAATTTGTATACACGTTTACATTTTCATTTCATTGTCATGATTCTGTAAATTGGGGTCACCAGGGGGTCTTTCTTGGAAAGGTTATAGAGACAGAAGGAGATGCGATGTTAAAACGATAAACCCATAGAATTACTGGCATATGTTATCTGGATTTCATCACTATGACCTAGTATTTGGCGGGAATGACTTGAAGGAAGACTTATTTACTCATGATAATGGGTTTTACATCATAAAGACCATGATAAGTGAGGCAGAAAAATCATAGTGAACAGGGTGTGGTGTAGTGAAGCTAATTCCCTGCTAGCAACTAGAAGAGAGACAAATGGGTCCAAGACACAAACAGTGAGCCAGAACCAAGTTCCCACCCTCAAAGGCACCCCCCTTCAGTCACCTTGCCCTACCCAGGATCAACTCATAATGTCTTGTATAATATGACCTCAGAATACATTATCCCGCTAATGAAGTTAGTGCCAATATACCTTATCACCTTTCACTAGCACCATAAACTTCAGAATAAAAGCCATCAACACATGAGAATTTCACGGGATTTTTTTCATATCTGAAACAATGATATTATATGCAGTTCTCATGACTGAAGTAGACCTGTCTCAGCTACATTGCCTATTAACATACATTAGCTAAGAACTTGACAGATAGAATACAGACTTTAATGAAAAAGTAGAACTTTATAATTAAAATGAATTATAACTCATTTTTCGAAATAAGAATGTCAATCATCTTATTTAATATCATCCATTCATGCACAGTAACAGAGTTTAAGTGAGATGAATTCAGAAGTTAGTTATTATTTTTTGTTAACAGACAATGGATATATTTTAATAAAACAATAACAAAAGCAAGGGACATTAGAGGATGCCTATGTTGTGTCAGGACAACTCTAACAATTGCCAGAGGAGCAACACCAAATGCATGTCAATTGGCAAGAAGAAAAGAAGTTCCAGTGGTGAGAATAGGTATTGGGGACAAATATTTTTTAATTGTTATTCTTTTTGTTCATCTATTTTACATCCCAGCTGCAGCCTACCCCTCATTCTCTCCTCCCAATCCCTCCCCTATCCACCTCCTATCCCTCACTCCATCTCCCATCCCCTCTTCTTCTGTCTTCATCCAGGAAAGGGCAAGTCTCCCACCAGTATTGATAAAACACGATATACCAAATGCAGTAAGACTGAGCACTTTCCCACGTATTAAGTCTGTGCAAAATGACCCAGAATGAAGAGTAGGGTCTAAATAGCCAGTATAAGAATCAGAGACAACCTCTATTCCTACTGTTAGGAGTCACATAAGACGGCCATGGTTCACACCTGTCATATATATGCAGAGTGCCGAGGTCAATCTCATGCAGGCTCCCTCATTATTGATTGCAGTTTAAATGATTCTGTGATTTTTCTTGTGGTGTCCTTGACCCCTCTGGCTCCTACACCCATATCTCCCCCTCTTCTTCAGGATTCCCAATCTCTGCTGTTTGGTTGTGGGTTTCTGCATCTGTCTAGATCAGCTGCTGGATAATGCCTCTCTGATGACAATTGGTTTAGGTACCAAGCTGATCCCAGATGGCCTGTTCTGGCTACTTATGTTCTATTACTAGGAGTTTAATCTGGGGTCCTCACCATAGACCCTTGGTCGATTCCCTTGTGTTTGGCTTCCACTGGACCCCAAAATGCCACCCACCAGTGGTAACCCTCAGAACTCTACCCCTCTTTATCCTCCCCACCTGATTGCTCATGTACCCATCCACACCCGCACTCAGTCCATGCAGAAAATCTATTTCTTTTCCCATAAGATCTGGATGTACCCACAAGAACCCTCCTTGCTACCTAATCTCTGGGTCTGTGGTTTGTAGCATAGTTATCATTTATTTTGCAGCTAATATCAATATATCAGTGAGTACATATCATGTTTATTTTTCTTGGTCTGGGTTTCCTCATTCAGGATGACTTTTTTCTAGTTCAACCTATTTATTTGCCTTCAGATTTCTTAGTGTTCTTGTTTTTCACAGATGAGTAATACACCACTGTGTAAATGTACCACATTTTATGTGAACAATTTAGAAATAAAATAGCTTCTAATTTTTGACTATTTTAAAATTTCTACTAAAATTAAAACCCAATCATTTTAATCATTGAGTTGATAAAGTCAAAGGTTTTACACCTATGCTGCCTAACAAAAACTAATATGTAGATAGATTTAACCATTCTAATAAAAAATTGTAAAAAGAACCTCGTAATAATTCTTCATTTTTCATGTATAGTTTTATTAAAAATAATTAATATCATACTTTCTTGTATTAACTAATCAGATCATATTTTAACTAAAATTTTAAGTTTCAATAAAATGTATTAATATTTATAATGATATTTAATGCCTAAGCATGTGTGAATGTTGTAAACAATCACTGCTGTGTTAATTAGTTCCCACTTTTTATGGTAACATTTACCTAATAATTGGACAGGCAGAATACTGACCATGAAAAAAAGGAATATCTTATGATAAGATAAATTGGAAACCATTCTGTTGGAAAACAAATATGTTCTACTATTTCATTTAATATTATTCAGTCATGCATAATGATGGAATCTGATTATGAACTGACAATCAATGCATTTTAGTCAATAAATAATGGCAGCAAGGACCACAGAGAGCATGCTTAAACATTTCTTATGAAGACATTTGACTCTGTCTCCAGCCTTAATCCTTAGCTCAACTTGACAGGAGGCAGTGATTTCATCAGTGGTTGATTGAGCTGTACAAGCTTGTTCCTGCATTGTTCAGTAGGACAGATGTCTTCAATTACTATGACAATGAGCACCTTAGATGAGTCAGAGGTGAAGTGTGTGGGATTCTAATTGAATTCTATCTGTATCAAATCAGTTGCCTTGAGCAAGCCAGGATGAATCGCTAGTGGAGAGTCTCTCACGAAGTATCCCAAAAGACCTGCTAGGGTAGCATGACTCAGAGAGATCTTGATTTAGGGCTGGTGACACTGATCTACTTTGGAGAATCTAATCTTGTTCAGAAAAAAAGTACAGTTCTCTTAACCATTGTTGCTATAATTCATTTGATTTATGCCAAATATCCCTGAAATATACTTATATATAAAATGGCACATCCAGATTTTTGCATTTTTATATACGAACAATTATTATCCTGTTTGTTACTAATGTATACCCTAAATTCAGTATTATTCCTATGTGCCTACATGAAATAGCCAGCTGCCTCTGAAGCCTGTTATATCCTAGGCAGAATACTTGCTTCTTGACTTTCCCTTACTGATTGGCATGAGGTCTAATTCTGTTGTAAGAGAGTTTCTAGACGCAGGTAATTGAAGCTACAAATGCCAGGTTTATTGCTGATCAAATCTAGATAGAAGGACATGGCTTACTTGTAGTGTCCCAGTGAGATTTCTTTTATACATCTGCTCCCGGGCTGAGCTGAAATCACTTGACCCAAGCCCAACCTGTATTTCACTTAAACACATCCATGAACAGCAGAGAGAGCATCCCTTTTCAAGCCAAGCAGACATGGACAGCAGACTTGAGAATACTGTCTACCCACATTACCATCTTCTGATGTTAACAATCATGAGTCAGGCCCCTTCCATAAAAAGGAGAGGTGGGGCTAAAATAGGAAGAACCACTCTCATGGAAGTTCCTTAGCTTTGAAGGAGAATCCATATGACAGTAAGTCCTTCCATAGCCCAGCAGAACTCACCTCGATGAAGAGCTTTAATGTTCCCATAGGAAATCAGCCAAAAGTTAACAGTGCCCTCTTCTTCCCAAACATTCTTATCTTCATAACACACACTGAACTCTTCTAGCTCTGGGAAGTGTTATAAATCTGCTGATTTCAACTTCTGCTGTTTCCCCCCACAATCCTGTGGTCTGCATAGGTTATCATGACAAATCATTGTCTCTTTTATAACTTACTGAGCAAAGCTCATAAAACCCACAGCAAGAAGACAGCCTGACTGGGTTTGCACCAGGTCCTCTGTGTATATAGTATAGCAATCAGTTTAATATTTTTATGGGACTGATGGGTATGTGAAGGAGTGGATCTCTGATTCTCTTGTCTTCTCTTGGGGGCATCTTTTCCTTCTGTTTGTTTGCCTTGTCCAACTTTGATCTGATGATGTGATGGTTTTTGCTTTATCTTATATTTTATTTTGTACTGTTTGATTGTTATCTCTTAGAAGTCTGCTCTTTTCAAATGAGAAATACAAAAGGAGTAGATACAGAGTGGAAGGGAGGTGTGCAGGAACTGGGAAGGGAAACTGTAATCAGAATATATTGTATGAGAAATTAAACTATTTTTAATAAAAAGGGGGAAATAAAATCTTACATCCAAATCCTCTGACGTAGGAACAGTGATTATTTTCACTTGGTCTTATCTAGAAGTCCATAAAGGGACTCTTTTTTTTAATTTCCATGCTGATGAAATGACTGAATCCAAGAGAGGTGAAAATAAGTGATTCTGATGTCCAGTTTTAGAAACAAACTCAAATCCAGGCTTGCAACCAGAGACTGATTTTTTTTCAAACAAATATTTTTTTCAAATATTTTCAAGTGCATTGTAGAATATTTTATGAAACAATTAGTGAATAGTGGGGTCTTGATCCTTTTCAACAGCCAGATTAATTCTATTCATATAATGGACACACATCTCAATAACACACCTATATTCTAACTCCATGGAGGAGACTGCTTCATTTTCTCTGTCTGTCTTCTATATGTCACACAGGGCACGGTTTTGTGAATGCACTGACAAAGTGTGATAGAAAGGGGGCACAGCTGTTTCTACTCTGGTACTGATGTATCCACCTACTCCAAAGACAGGATCCTTCTGAGACATGCAAGTGAGCAGAAACTTTATTAACTGTTGGATGGGTGTCATTTGTAGAATGTCAGAGTGTCAAAAGCAAGGGCAAACTGGAAATCCAGTGGAAGACTACAAAATAATAGCACTGGAGGTTACTACTACTTTATTGCAGTAACTGGAAAACAATCACATTTAATCATTGCATATGATTAATTGTACCAAAAGAATTGTGAGCATATTCCTATGCTTATCCCTAAAAAGGAGGAACTCTTTCCTAAATCAATATGTACAGTATGTCAGAGAACTACCTGCAATATTGGTGTGACTGTGCTTGGAAAGTGTAGCTTATGGACCTGCTTTCAGCTGAGGAATCATGGAAGGAACACGGGTGTTGAGTGGGCAACTGCTATAGACAGCTAACTCTAGGATCAGGTAGCTTCTCACCCGAATCTGAATCTTAAGCACATTGGAAAGTAAAGCTAATTAAAACAGCCACACTGAGACACACTCAGCATAAGCACAGCTTATCTGTTATATGTTCACTGAAGAAAGACATTGTAATCAGCTTTCCTCTACAAGAAAGCACATGTGAAAGCCACCTTTTTCTGAGCAAAGAAAAAGTGCCCTTTGAATACGTATCTTTCCGTACACCATTTTCCAGAGTCAGCACCCTGCAGGACTCGTTATAGCTACCTGCTGTAACCTTCATAGATTCAGCCCAGTTTGTGAACAGGAAGCTTGGGTCATTTCTTCACTGCAAGCTGTATTACATGGAATTTTATGAACACTGTTAGTTTCAGTCAATCACATCAAGGATGTATGTTATTGGAGCAAACCAATATTTTTGTCATTTGAACTACACTTGAGAACCAAACTTTGCCTTGTTGAGGATTCAACCCCAAATGAGGCTTCCTGATAAACTTTGTTTCTTGTGGAGCCATCGTGATTATGAATTAGAATCAGTTGGTTAAGGTGGTTCTCATCTGTAGTCATAGTACATAGTATTAGTACTTAGGAGTACTGTGTAGGAGGATTCCTGGGATTTCAAGAAGAGCAGAGTCTATGGAGAAAGTTTCTGACCAGCCTGGGACACACTGTGTGATACTGTCTGATGAAACACATGTTCTTTTTAAAACCAAGCCAATAACAAAAGTGAAACCAAAGCTTTTGTAGGCATGGAATAACTATTCTAGTAAAACGTGGCTGCTTTCTATACGAACATTCCACAAACGTGCATCATTAGCTAATTCCAGTCTGCCTGGTCAAGGTAACTTTAAAGTGTGTTTATATTTATCCTTAACAGTAAGTTCTCTTTTTCTTTTTCAGGTTGTAACATTGTAGATGTTCTTTATGTATTATACCTTATCCTTTGAGTCATTCTGCAATGAGGGAATCTAAGTATCACTAAGTTTAAAGTATTGTTCCAAATGTATTGAGCTGGCAAGTATGCTGATGAAAATTTGAAAAAAAAAAGATCTGCCAGTTCTGATTCTTGTTTCATTCTGTTAATGTTTTAAGTTAGCTTTTCTCTTTTTCCCAGGCATCAATTATCTCAAAATATGCAAATATGAGACTCACTGGATCAGAAACCAGTCAGGCAACAAGAAAGGAAGAGATGAGAGGGAGGGAAAAAGGAGGAAGGAAGGGAGGAGTGTATTAAGGAAAGGAAATTGGTATTACTTAAGTAATTTTCAAGTGCCTTTGAGGAGCTGTTTGAGGCTACATATTTCTTTGTATTATAGATGGTAAGGGAAAGATTAAATACACCCACTTCAATTCATGAGAATAAAATACATTTTCAAAGAAGTTCTTTCCACCATAGCAACTTTATGATTCCATTATTCAGATCATTTTATTTTCAATCTGCTTTCTTGTTCATAAGGGTTCATAACTATGAATTTTATTTCAGTAGCCCCAATGAGAAATGTATTGAGATAATCCACACAATCTAGATTTTCATATATGAAAGCGATTCATCTGTGCATATAATAATTAAATGTGACAGATAAGTTGGCTCCTGTTTCATAGAAGAAACTACTATGCCATGTATTACTTTTTTTCTTTAGTGCACACTGGCTTTCATTTTGAAATTTAAACTAAAACTTAGTCCCCCCAAATTGCATCCCATTTCTAGGAAGTTGGCACCAGTCACAATTTCTTTAAGCTAGCTTTTTAAAATATGTACCTCAGGAAAATATGACTTTGAAAAGCCTAGATGTGGCATGATAATTCACAATAAAACAAAATCAAATGCCATCTTCAGGCATTACAAATGTGTTTACACAGTTTTTATAAAGGGAAGAATCAATATTAATTTAGACTTTTACCTGCCAGATTAATAAAATATAGGTAATAATTAGAAAATATCTCTCTAAACACAATCCATTAGTTCAGGAAAAGATAAGCTTCAATAGAATTCTGACAATAAAATAAGGTAATATACAGGGAATTTTAAATGCAACTTCAAAAGTAGATACAAGCATGTATGCTGTCTTAGGTTTCCACTTGCAGTGAAGGGACATGGCAACTCTTATAAAGGAAAGACATTTAATTGGGGTGGTTTCTAATTTAAGAGATTTAGTCTATTATCATCACAGTACAGCGTAGTGGCATATAGGCAGACATGGTGCTGGAGCTGATAGCCATCTTGATAGGCACGAAACAGGAAGTGAGTTGAGACACTGGGTGGTATCTTGAGTCTATATAAGATTCCATAGCCTGCCTCCACAGTGACACACTTCCTCCAATGCCACAGCTATTCCAGCAAGGCCACACCTCCTAGTAGTTTCACTCCCTTTGGGGGTCATTTTCTATGAAACCACAACATATGGCAGCTAGAGATATCATTGTTTTGCTAGGTTAGTGGTGCTCAAGCTAGTTTTCTGTTAGTAATCACTGCAGATACATGAGATCAGAATGAATTTAACATATATGTGCACTTTAAAATAGTTTTGTTTTTATTATTGTCAACATCACATGTTATTATATTTCATATCCAATGTAACTTTGATTTAATTTTATAAAAAATAATTTGTGTAAAATATTTTCAATGGTGACAAAATTTTATTTTTTGCCAAGAACATAGTGACAGACCACTGTGGAACAGTCTTTGACAAAATGTTTAGTAATATTTAGAAATTACTAAGATGAAACACAAAATTGATGTAGTTTGTTTTAAAATCTAGTATAAAAATTTGGATGTATAATGACTTACATCATCATGCAATTGTCACTACTTCATGGGCCCTAATGAATGACTACTTTAAGATACTTTTTTGAGAAATTTTGGGTTTTGCTTAATTTCTACTAACATAAAACAAGAATTTGGGGGATCCCAATTTATCTCCTTCCTTTTCTTTTTAAATTTGAGTATTTAGAGGAACACTGTTGATTAAGTTTTTTTTTTTCTTGTTTTGTTACCAATCTTGTTGCTTGAACTCAGGCTTTGATATCCAAAACAGCTATCTTACCACTGAAGTATATTGTTTGAAGACATTTCTTAGAGAAACCTGAAATGTCATTTTCAATTCTATTCAACTTTGAAAAGACAAAGAATGTAATTTAGAAAGGAAGGAAAGAAGGGAAATAAAGTCCATTGAAACATGAGAATGATAGCACATGCCTATAATCTCAGGATTACATGATAGCACATGTCTGTAATACCCAGGATACAGCATAAAACCAATTCAGCTTAGGATACCCCTACAGCAGTAAACTTGAGATCAAAGTTAG
>NC_022032.1:13511617-13517572 GCF_000317375.1 Microtus ochrogaster | reverse complement strand
GGTTGCTTGTGATTCAGTGGTGAATACACAGTTGTATTTTAGGTAAAGAACTGTACAGGTATAGATGGCAGGACATGGGCTTCTATGCTACCCAGGTGTACAAAAAGAATTACTTTAAAATAATTACTATGCATAGGGAATGGCATCTTGTAAATTATCTTTGGCATAGGGTCTATGTTAGTCCAGGTGGCATAACCAAGACTTTCTGGCAGATAAGACTCCCGCTTCTACAGTGCTTCCTATGCATGATAGACTTATGACAATCCCTATGTGAATACAGACCCAGACTTTAACTTTGCGGCTGTGAGTTTTTAATCTAAGTTCCTGCTGATTTCCTGGAAGGCCAGTCCTGGATCTCTCATCAGCCTGTCATAAGTTTTATTCCAACCACCTACTACATGACCATGGTCATTGCAGTATCTAAATGCAATTATTTAAAAGGATATTTTTTAATAACTTAGTGAATTAATGTTCCAATTGAAATCTTTATCATATATTAAATTAGACCTTCTTGAAAATGGGTGCTGATAAGAATATAAATATAGTATTACACCCATATTAAATTTTGCTTTTGTGTGTGTCTATGTATTTAGTGGCTTGAAGCCAACGTCAGGAAATATTAAAGGAAACATCCAGACTTAACGAAACTCATGTATAGAATTTCAGTTCTGCTAATTATTGTGATGAATTCTGTCAGTGTTTCCCCTAGTGTCATTGGACCAGGGGTCTGGCATAGCCATGCTGTGCATACAACTATCCTGCTAGTAGTTCTCCTGGCAGACCCACTGCCAGGGTACTGCCGTGTTTATAATTATGTTGTTACATATTTTAAATTGTGTATTCAAGGTTCAAAGCAATAATACCAGGATTAGGATGCGCCAAAACAAACATAAAATGCTTCTTTTAAAGAAAAGATAAAAGGCATGGAAATAATAAGAAAAGTTTTAAAAATTGTATGCAGAATTATGCAGAGTATACTATGCCAGGGATACATCCAATTTGTAAATTTCAAAGACTAAAACCAGTTTACCAGCATAGAGGTGTGAGAAAAATGAAGACACAATTCACACAACAGTATCAGGAGGGAGGTTCAAGGATTATTCAGACCCTGAAATTCACCTGCATTTATTTTTCACTCAGCTTTTATATCAACTTAAACTGATGAGGGAGGTAACAAAAGCCTCATTAGCATCCTGTTTCCTAGTTAGATGTGGTGATCTGGGGGATACTTAAGTCACCTCTTGCTTATGTCCATTTGGTCAAGTAGGCTGACAACACCTCTTCTCGAGGTGACCTCATAATTACAGTAGAAGGGGCAGAACCACATTAGCATATCCTGAGACTTTCCGGATGGGGCCGGGTTTGCTTTACTATCAAAGGAGCTAGGTGACCACCTTCTTTTACGAGGGTGCCAATTGCACCACTTAGTCTCATGCTGCTAGGACCTTCAGACAAATGTGGCAAATGGCCTGCGTTCTCGGCTCCCACAGTTTTACCCTCACATTTTATGTTTAGTGCTCAACTAAGGTGGAACAAACATTATACTTAACAAGGGATATACAGTGGAAATGTATATTTCTAGGTTTGAGTATCATCAGTACTTGAAGCCATTGACTACTTTAAGAAAGCCAATTCCCCAAAGATACAGTGCACAGCTATAAATAGTCTTAACTTTTATAAATTAAAATTAAGAAATGGATCCTGTACAATAGTTATTCTATTATACATAGATACTCCTGCATAACACTTGTTTAGTGTAATTACGAAATATGTAATATTTTCTTTGCATGTTTCTATTTAATGGTTGTACTACATTTTAGTAAAATTGTAGAAACTAATAATGCTGTTTAAGTATTTCTGAGTTATCAATAGAATAAATGCTAAAATAATGAGTTAAGAATTACTTAAATAGAAACAAAGCAACCATTTAGGAGTTATTTGCTTGAGAAGTATTCTTCTTTCCACTTTTTTTTAGAGAAAATAGTTTATACTTTTCAAGTAGAATCTGAATTTCAAAGCCAATTTTTCTTAATGTTAAGAACAATAAACTAACACTATTCTTGTTGCTTGGAGGTAACAATTCCTTTCTGAAATATCAGCTACCTTTATAAAATAAATTAAGTTGAAAATAAGCTAATATATTGTCGCTCAAATGGAATGCAAAAGATCTTTTATGACTTAAATGAAAAAAAGGAAGACTTTTCAAAATGTGCTGTGTTTTTAAAGCTTGGCTGTGTAATTATCCATATAGATAGAATTATTTTAAGATGCATTAGTCCAATAATTTAAGAATAAAAGTGGAAAATGCAATGGCTCATCCTTAAAGGAAATAACAGCTACTAACAGGCTGAATCTGCTGAGTTCTGAAAGAGTGTTGAGTGCATTCCAGGAATTAAAATGCAGGTGCCTCGGAGTTTCCTTCAGACTCAGAATCTTTCTCTTAGGATCAGTTATCTATATGGTTTTTATTAAGTTGATCTTTTTTTTTTCACCTGGGAACCTCTTACCAGCCTCACCTGATGGTGGTATGGCTTCCAATTATACATTAAGCTAAATGGATGGGCATGAACATCTAAAATCGACAATCTCTTGAATATAATTCGAGATCATTTAAAAACAAATATTTTCTTAAGAAGGACATTATATAGTTTATAATAGGGTATGTAAATACAAACAGTACAATATGTCTCTAGTAACAAAGCTGTTGACCTGCTAATGTGGTTCTCAAATCTACATTGGGGATTGTTTATGCCTAATTATAGTTTTGAGAATAGGTATGGTATATGGAAAAGCAAAAGGGATAAAATGAAAGGGAGAAGTGATTATATTATGGTGTTCAAAAATAAAATAAAAATTAACCAATAATATTTTGTTTATTGCAGAAACATGTCCATTTTGGGCTTTAATTCCTCTTCTGTCCCACTACTTCTTTGATAGCCTATATGTTGTTTTTTCAGGTTTTACAGTTAGCAGTTAAAATATTGGGTCAAGGAAAGACAGATAGGTAGCCTTGGAAGTTTTTTATCAACTACATTTGTAAAAAATATACCGTGTCTTTATTAAAATTTGAAACATTCTATAAGAAATAAAAGTCAAACAAAATAACACAAATTCATAATAAAAAGAATAAAATAAATTTAAGACTCATTTGTAACAATTCTGTAGACAAAAAAATGAGAAACAGAAATATATTTAATGTTAGCAGTCAATGAATGCCAAGACCAGAATCCATTTATCTCATGCCAGAGAGATTGTTGCTCTAACTTTGGTTTCTGATTTACTTCTCAGTATATTACTAATGGTAAAATATTAGAATCATAGTTTGTAGAATTAAATTGCTTAAATTGAGTTAAAAAAATCCAAAAGTATTTTTTTAAATCTCAGAAAATTTCCAGAACTAAATTTAACTGTTTTATTTTAACACCACATTTTATATTATTATTTTTTTGTAATTTGACATCAAAATAAAACATAGTAAACTGAAAATAATACAGAAATATACCAGGTATAGACCTTAGCCCTCCAGATGCATGTCTGTGTGCACATACGTATATAGTCTCTACACACTAGAACACACATGAACACATACCCTACAAATAAAATAGAATCCTAATCCAGGAAATAAGTTTCTTGGTTTAATAGGCTTTGAGGTTGGAAATGTTAACATTTAGAACATTTTGTTTGTCTGGTCGTTATAAAAGGGAGTTTTCTATTGTTTGTGTGTTGTGTTTTAAGGGAGGTCCATTCCCTACTCCTTAGAAATGCTGATTGCTTCTACACAAGAGGACACTTTTCCTTTAGTCAATGTTTTATTTTTCCTTTTTGTTAATCTTGTTGAAACATTTATAAATACAACTCAACATGCAACAGTTCCTTCTTAGTCTGAAGAATTATCGTTTCCTTTCTATGAAAAGTAACATAATTTGTTCTTTCAAATGAATGGCAGGTCATTTTGCCCCTTGATGTTTTAGTATACAAAGGTCAACACTTCACCAGTGTCCTTTGAATTGCAAAGATATGTAAAGTAGCATATTTAAAAATCCCTAATGGGACAAGTTCTAATACCATATTTTATGAAAACAGACTAGAATAATCAGAATTAACATTTTCTGATTTATCTATGAAAATATAAATAGATTAAAAGAAAATCTTATCACAGATCCTTACTTGTTTATTTGGTTTTGTTTTTTTTTCCAAAAAGTGAATCTTTTGTCCAATCTCAGAAAAGAATTGACACCAGAAATGCAAGCCCTATAGAGTCCTAAATGTTTCTGTCTTTACTTCAAATTTGCTGATTCTTGTCATTTTGTTTTATTGTTACTTTGGACACTGCTTAGCTACTATATTTTTTGTAGGGTAGACAAAGGATCATAATCGTGTACTATCCCAGCTTCATTGGATATCTGAATCAAAACTAAACTGTGCTTCAAAAGTTTCTTGGCAATGTACTCTGGCTGTGTCTATGAATTCACGGTCTCCGGTCTCCTTTTCCTGAGCTGTACCATGGGATAGCAGAATTTTGATAATCGCATGTTCTTCTTCAGCACCAAGACTTGTCAGGATGCCAAGTATTGGCAAAATAATAGTAGCAGTGATACTGTTCTCAATCTGAAAATATACCCGGAATCTTATTCACAACATTTTTGTGTTAACTTATCACAGGACTGTATGTGCTTCAATTTAAGTCAGGATTCATATCCCCACATTCTGTCCCTAAAACAGACATTTTTTTTTCACCATACTGTCTCTAAAGAATTTAGCTGTATAACTACACTTTGTGTATTATTGATTTTAGACTCTTCAAAACCAAGATGAATGCTACCTGATATTTAAACATATTATCCAAAGCCTTAACTAGTCTTTTTTTTTTTTAATGTTACTACCAGATTCCTAAAATAAAATTGTTCTGATCTTATAAGGTTTTGATGTAATATTGTAGCGTGACATTTCAGGCTTCTGGAAATAACTGCTATGCTATGTTATTTTTTAATTTCTATACATAATGTACACTGGAAGAAGGACTTTTGTCATTAAAATCAAATTCTCTTATCACGAAAATTTAACTATTTGACCTTTCTAAACTTATCATGTCATTAGTAATATCTTCTGTAATAGTGGCATAGCCTCGGTTGATTCTACCACTGATGTTCCCAGTTCTGATTATGCTTTTATATTTAAACTTAGGTATGTAGAAAAGACGAGAGATACAGATGAAACAATTTCTACTGTTTATTTATAAATTATAAAATATGGTATAGTATTCTAAGAAGGACCCCAGACATGTCTATGGTATGTATATATATATATATATATATTGTAGTGGTATGTTTATATATATATTTTAGTGCCCAGTACAAATAGAAATGTCTATTGCATTATTCTCTGTTGAAGTTGCTGGTCATTCTTTGGTAACCTCCAGAACTGTTCAGCTGTTCGAGTGAAGCTCTGCCTGAATCCTCTTGCCATATAGCTAAATATTATGGAACATTCAGGAACACACTGTATCTCTCTGCAGTGTTCCCTTGATATTAGCCTATAGTGTTCCCTTGATATTAGATAAAGTTTCCTGCACTGTGGGCTGTAAATTGTTCTTGGCAGTTCCATAGCATGCATTTCTGCTCTCAGAGAGTAGGAAAGAAGTATGAACATTAGTCAAAATTTAGTGGTTGTGCTATAACTCCTGAGTTGATACCCTGAGGATTTAAAGACAGAATCATCAGGGGGTTCCAATGCTGTGAGAAGATGTAGATTTAATGAATTGGGAGGCTGTAAAAAGGATCAGGCATTATCTTTTATGTAGAAAATATGAATATGCAGGTATAATTGCTGTATTTAAAAATGCATGTTTGGAAAAGGTGCTGACAGGAGATTACCCTTTAGAATGTACTTTATTAGGAGCCAAAGTCTCATGACCACTAAGGACGAGCAGGTCTGCTGAGGGAGAGCAATGGGAAA
>NC_022032.1:13506425-13511517 GCF_000317375.1 Microtus ochrogaster | reverse complement strand
AAACCTTCATTTTAAAACCTGGAGCAGAGCAACTTTAGAGAGATAGCTGCCATTTCTAGCATGATACAGTCTAAAGAAATGAGACTTCAAATTCCCTGAGCAAATGGAATTTCTGACTCTTAGAGGTTTTCAGGGGTGGCAGAAAATTCTACACCATGTGACTTCGTGGGATCTAACCTACTTGACAGGAAAGCAGGCAGTAAGTAGCACTACACGCCTGTCTGGAAGGCAAAGGGTAGAGGGTGATTTACTTTTCCCATTGAGACTTTAGTCTCAGCAAATTATCAGGTCTTGTTCTAAGTAACAGAATGCAGCGACATAGCCTGGTTTCTGGGAGAGAAAGTCCGTTACAGAGTCTGGGACCTACCAGAAATATCATTCTGTATTTCTAAACATTAGATATTACTTAAGCCTGTAAACAGCTTTACAATGAAGAAAATGCCTGTGCCTAGCAAAGTCATAATCTTCTTTCTACCTTTTGTGGAAAATTGCATGGATTCTCTCAGTAAAAGTAATACTATGAAGTAGTGAGTGAAGGCTAATTTCCATCGAAATCCCATCCCCTCTAGCATTCGGTCAAAGGCTACCTTAAAGGATCACATTAGGGAAAACTTAGGCTCAACTTGAGTGCACAAACACATACCAGGAGCAAGTTCTGGGAGTGTTTGGAGCAAGTTGCTCTAACCTACCTCTTCAGAAAGGCTATATCAGAGAAGAACAAGGGAAGGTAGCGCTGAGAATCTGCCCTTGAACTACATGGAAGCATATGTTAAAAATATTCATTTCATTCCCATAGTCACATAGGGATTCCTTGTTGTATACTATTTGTAAGGTTGGCATTCTGTTTCCACATGTAGTTTTACTACATCCTAGCTTCTCAACACTTCAGTTCATTAATCCCATAATCTATTGAAGAGTTATTGATTTGTATGAGATATATTACAAGCAATCTGGTTTTTATAATACAGGATTCCCTGAGGGTTTTATTAATTACACCAATTATATATTTGAGGTAGTTATTAGAGATTAGATTTGAATATTAGAGTGAGTTTTTTTATATAAGCTCATGTGTGGGCATACACTTATGTGTGTGTCTGCATGTGGGGACCTCAAGTTGATGTCTGATTTCTTCTTTTATTAGTCTCTACATTTATTATTATTATTGTTATTCTTATTTTGATTCAGAGTCTCTTGCTGAACCTAGAGTTGAAAAGTTTGGCTGGATTGGGATCTGAAGTCAGGTCTCCATGCTTGTTCGGGAATTACCATCTCTGTAGACCATCTCTCATCCCACTATTGGAATATTATAACAGTGGCAACTGATCTCATTTATCAAAGAGTTCTACAACATAGTTTGTACAGTTTGCCCTAATTATAGGTACATTATACCACTCTCTACTGCTTGAACACTGAGTTTCCTTACTTACTTTCCAGTGTTTCAGATAAACCATTTATTAGAACAACAAAATATAAATTTCGTGTTAGTGCAACTTAGTGTACTCTTGTAAATGTGGTATCTGACTAACAATCGTTTAAGCAAAGAGTTGAAGCACTTGACACACATCTGTTTCTACAAGATAATTACTCTTGAATGGTAAGGAATATCTCTTGGTGCAGGAGAGAACATTTGTTGTGTCACTGACTGTACTTGTTTCCTTTAAAATGGACAAAGTGTAAAGGGAAGCAGTGGCCGGAGATGGATGCACAAGTCACTGAAAGGGATGTGTGTGTCCTTGGGATGATTTTCCTTTTGCTTGCTTCCCCTCGAGGTTTCATAGTGTTTCATGGAACAACCTGTTATTGCCATCTGGAAACTGTTTCCTATTTCTAGGCTAATCTCAGAGTTGATTCAGACATCTTTTCTTTCAGGCAGCCTAACCATACAAATGAAACATATGTTAGTCAAGTTCTTACTGTTTCATCTTTGCCTGAAGTTGCATATTGTGTCAAAAATACTTCTTAATAAATGTGTTCTTAACAAATAAAAATGACTATCTTTCAGTTCTGTTTTTCTCTTCTTTTTATAACACATTTTAGTTCCTGACTTAATGTTGTCAATGGTTTACTTACCATGCCTGTATTCCAAAGCCGTGACCCTGTGTCTGTGGTTATTCTCTGTCCTATGTGCCTTGTTAGTCATTGCTTATCCTATCTGTGTACCACTTCCAAGGAAACACTGCGCATCAATTCTGAAAAGGATGGATTTATTTGTGGTGTCCTTTATAAACTCTCTAACTCTATTGACTTCTTTTAAGTTAGATTTAAGAAGTTACATGGTCTGGTTCTTAGAAAGTAGACAACCAGCGGCAACCTGTTCTTTTTTATTGGCCCTCATTTCAATGCTTTCCGAATGATATTAGTAATGCTATATGATTATAGAAAAGCTCGATGAGTAGCAATTGTCAAGATTACCTTCAATTGTTTAAATCACAGTATAATAAACAAAATTCTGCTAAAACTGAGATGCTTTACTCGTAAAAGGCAAAATTTCCTCTATCAATCAGAGGCCAGTGGGTGAAGGTAGACGCTAAAATTTTTTGTTTCCAAATTCATTGATACTGATTTTTTTATTCATGTACATATATTGAACACACTGACCAGTTTCATAAAAATGTTTTATTCATGTATTGAATGTATTATGGATATTTACCTAATCTACTTCTTTTTTTCCCAGATAACCTTGCCTCTACTTTCATGTATATATGATCATTAATGCTCATTGTTGACTTTGCTGGATATTTAGTATCACCATGGAAACACATCTCTGGGTATGTCTTTGAGGCTTTTTCTAAAAAGATTTAGCTGTATAGGGAATACATCCTTTGTCTACATAAAAAGGAAGAAAGGTATCAGAATACCTTTCTTCGGTGCCTGACTGCAGAAACAGTGTGACCAGCTATATACATAATTATATCCATGAATACCTTGATATGATTGACTGTTTCGTCAAGCTCTGAGACAAAATTAACTCCTCCTTCTTCAGGTTCTTTTCTTTTTTCATGGTTATTACAAAAATGGAAAATGTAAGTAGTAATAAAGTCAATTTACAATTCATGATATATTTTAACATATATATCTTTATCTGTATTTATAATCTATCTATATACACACATATATATGTCATCTTTTCTTTCTTTATTAATGCTGCAGGACTAATTATTTTTTTAAGGAAACTGTATATAGGACTTGTATTTTAAAATGACTAAATACTAATGAAAAATTCAAATTAGGTTATATCAATTAAAGACATATTTATGAATTGCAAAACTCAACATATTAAAAATGTTAGTTCTTCCTAAATTGGCACATATGTTTGGAAAATTCCTATAAAAATCCTGGTAAATCTTGTAGGTAGCCAAATATTATGTGGGAAGGAGAAGAAAAAAAAACAACTAAATAAAAGTAGGAGAAATCAACACTACTTAACTGTTTTAAAAATGAAAACAATCTTTTTTTCATTATATATACCAATCCAAATTCCCATTCCCTCCCCTTCTCCCATTCCCTCCACTGACTCCCCTACCCCACCACTCCACAGAAAGGGTAAGGCACTTTGCTTTGGGGAAGGTCTAAGACCCTCCCTACTATATCTAGGCTGAACAAGGTATCCATACAAAGAGAATTTTTAGTTTCCTAAAAGCCAGTACAAGCAGTAGGGATAAATCCTAGTGCCACTGCCAGTGGCCCCACATTTTGCCCCAGCCATATAACTGTCACCAACATTCAGAAGGTCTAGTTTGGTCCTATGCTTTTTCCTTCCCTATCCAGCTGGTGTTGGTGAGCTCCCATTAGTTCAGGAAGACTGTTTCGGTGGGTGTACCCATCATGTTCTTGACCTCTTTGCTCATATTCTTCTCCCACTCTTGAACTGGACTTGTGGAGCTCAGTCCAGTGCTCCTCTGTGGGATTCTGCCTCTGTTTCCATCAGTTTCTGAATGAAGGTTCTATGGCGATATTTAAGAGGGAGAGGGACTTGATCGGGGGAGGGGGAGGGAAATGGGAGGCGGTGGCGGGGAGGAGGCAGAAATCCTCAATAAATAAATAAATTTAAAAAAAAATAAAAAAAACTGTGGGTCAAAAAAAAAAAAAAGATAATCATCAGTCTGACTATAGGGCAAGGCCAGCTCAGGCACCCTCTGCTCTATTGCTTAGGGTCTTAGTTGGGGTCATCCTTGTGGATTCCTGGGAATTTCTCTAGTGCCAGGTTTCTTGCTAGTCCCATAATGGTTCCCTCAATCAAGATATCTCTTTCCTTGCTCTCATCTCTGTTCTTTCTCCATCTCGACTATCCTGTTTTCTTAAGTTTTCTTCCCCCCTCCCCTTCTCCTCTCCTCTTACCCTTCCATCCTCCCTTCTTCTCCACCCCCATGCTCCCATTGTTTTCAAGAGATCTTGTCTATTTTAACTTTCCAGGTGGATCTATATATGCTTTTCTTAGGTTCACCTTGTTACTTAGTCTCTCTAGGATCATGAACTATAGCCTCAATATCCTTTGTTTATAGTTAGTATCCACTTATGAGTGAGTACATATGAGTTAGTACATACCTTGTTCATCTTTCAGGATCATGGTTGCCTTGCTCAGGATGGTGTTTTCCAGTTCCATCCATTTGTATGCAAATTTCAAGATGTCATTGTTTTTTTTTTTTCCCCCTGAGTCATTGTTTTTTTTTTTTTTCCTCTTCTGTGTAAATGTATCACATTTTCTTCATCCATTCTTTGGTTGAGGACTTTTAGGTTGTTTCCAGGTTCTGGCAGTTACAAATAATGCTGCAATGAACATAGTTGAACAAATATCTTTGTAGTATGATTGAGCATCTTTTAGCAGCAAGCTGTACTGGCACCAAGCTCCATGTGCTATAACATAGCACATGTCTTTTCTAAGCTCTTGTATAAGATTCATTTTCTTTTCTGCTTCTCACCTGCATTACTGGGATGACTTTGAAGCTGGTCTATTTTTAATGGCATTGGCTATATTTTGAGCTTACTGGAGTTGCTGTAACAGAACACTGACAAGCTTTAAATAAAGAAGTAAAGAAGCACTTTTGGTTTTCCAGGGACCTGGGGCCATATGTTTAAGGTGTTTTCTTTCTTT
>NC_022032.1:13456499-13506307 GCF_000317375.1 Microtus ochrogaster | reverse complement strand
AGTGCTGGGATTAAAGGCGTGCGCCATTAAGGTGTTTTCTTAATATGATCTTTTGAGGCCTCTGTCACTGGATACACACAGAGAAACACAGAAAGCCTCTTCACGTGATCTATTAAGTGTGCTCATATACTTATCTTATGGGTGAATTTGTTTATTAATATCCAGTATCAGTCGGGTTGGTTTAGAGTCCACTTTAATTACCTCTTTCAATTTCTTAATTCTTTCAATTCCATAAACAACACAAGTTGTATTTGAAGAAACTGGTCAGTTTCCTAACATATGTACCAACACTTACTCAAGATTATAAAATTAATAAAACTTCTTGCTATTTTTTGACATAGAGTTTCAATTTCAGCCCAGCCAGAAAAACCTGAAACTCACTGTGTAGCCAAGGATGGTCTCATAATCATAAAGGTACGACTGCCTCTGTCTCCTAAATGCTGAGATTACAGGTATGAACCACCCCACCTAGCTAAATTTCTAATCAATAAACCATTGGTACATTAATGAATCCTTATTCTCAATAACAAGGACTAATGGCGAGGGTGATGTCTACCTTTGGAATATCATTTTTAATCTTGTGTAGGTGATAAAAGCTGAATGTTTTAGTTCCTGCCTATGATATTAGCAATTCTAAAAGAAAAGAGGCAAATTTCTTAACTGTAAACGTTTATGACCAGTCTGTATGGTTTTGGAAAACAATGATTCAAAAGGCAAAATCAAGTTATACAGAGACTAGAACTGAGTTTGAATGTAAAAGTATATTTCCTGTATGACAGCATCTAGATCCTTGTAAATTATAATTGGAAATCTATGCCAAAGAAGATTCATAATTATAATAATTGTCTTTCTATAGTGATATAAACCTAGCAAAATTCCTCTGTCTTACATCTGAAAGAAAACTGGATGAAACATCAACTTCCTTAGTAAAGAAGATCCTTAATGGGCCATGAAGCTAATTTCTTTAAGAATTAAATGGAAATGCACACCCTCAACTTAAATCTGTGTAATTAGCGATGCCATGCTATTGCCTTTTATAATAGCTTACCTGAGAGCAGATATAGGCAACAAATCATTTTTTCTCATTAGAGATATTATAATCACAACCTTTCAGTTTATCCAGAAGAAATTGTTCATTAATGTGTACTTATATTTTCATGAAGGAAAAGAAATGGTTTTGTCTAAGCTAACCAAGCCTGTTTTACCATCAACAGTTTTTAACTGTTTTTTTATTTTTTTTCTGAGTAGTCTGGAAAAGATGTTTACCCAAGGATACTCCCTCAAACCTCTCTCTCTAGGTTAATGCTTTTTGGTCTTTAAGTATTGATGATTTTTCACAGCCCACATTCCCTTCCTATTGTGTTTGAAATAGGTACAGTCATTTTGTGGCTGTTCTATTCCTTTGCTGACCCTTTCTGGTATTTTTGACAAAAGAGAGGAACACAATTGGGATGTTTCATTTCTTTACCTCACATGTTGAAAGTGGAGACATGATGGGGACCATTTCTAAAAGCACAAATCTTAAGCATAATGATGCCTCATAGCTACTGGTGCAGAAAATAATCGCAAGCTAAGGATCCTGATTAATATCATCACATATTAATAACATCTGAATTAACTTTCACGTGAAGCATAGCAGCTGTATTGTATGATCTTTGCATAAATTTCCCCACGATGAAGGGGAGCTGCATGCTAATGTATTTCTGCTTTAATCTTTCTTAGTAATTCATCCATTTACAAAACTGTGCTGCTTGTATACCAAGATGTTCTTAGTGCTTCAATAAGACTTTTCTTCAAATGGGATAATGCATGCTTCATTGGAAAGGTTTATGGCAACTACTCTTAGCCACTTGCTGTAGTAATCCATTAAAGCATTTACACGAGTTTTAAACAAGAATAATATTTCATCACTGACTAAAGTCTTAATAATTTTAAAGAAATCTAGAAGTCAGCATTATTCTCCCAATAAATAAGTAAATGGAGTAATGGGGAGACAGCCAAGTATTAAAGTGCTCACTTTGCATGCATGAACACATGAACTGAAAGAAAGGACTCATATAAAAATATCATAATATAAGTGTTTGTTTGTAATCTCAAATCTTAAAACAGACAGAATAGGCCTATCCTTGTGGCTCACTGTTCTGCTGCCTAGTGTGTTTGGTGAATTCCAGGCCATTATAGATTTTGTCTTAAATAAATGTGTTGAATGCTGATGAACAATACCTCAAGTTGTACTCTGTCTTCTATAGATGGACACTGTGCTTTCTTTTCACATGTTTGGCCAGTGACTTAGGTGTATTCCTAGCTAGCTCTTACACATTAAATTAACCCATTTTTATTAATCTGTGTATTAAGCCATGAGGTTGTGGCTTACTGGTGCAGCATGCTATTCTTTCGGGAGCTACATAGTGTCCCTTTGACTCCTCTTCGTCTGCATCCACCTCCACACAGATGCAGGTTCATGTCTATACATGTACACATAAGCAAACATGAATGTAGTCACACAAACAACACAAAGTAAATATAGCAGTGAATGAGTATTGTATGTGTTTGTGTGTGTGTGTGTGTGAGAGAGAGAGAGAGAGAGAGACAGAGAGAGAGAGAGACAGAGAGAGAGAGACAGAGAGACAGACAGAGAGAGAAACAGAGGGAGAGGAAGAGGTAGAAGTGGAGTCAGAGAGGCATCAGAAGAGAGGGACAAAGTGAAGGCATTCGCACTACATGACTGTACTAAAAGAGAAAGCCTGTAAAGTATGTAATAATAATGAAATAAATCTTTAGCCATAAACATCAGAATTATAAAGGTGGATTCAAGTCTAATAAGAAGTGATAAAAAAGAACTTAGAAAAGAGAAATCCCACCACACCTACACAGCTGGAGGTGAATATGAACAGTAGATGCCTCATTCCTTATAGCACTTATGATGATATCGATTGGCATGTATATAATCAAGTTTAACCTGGGAACATACCAGTAACAAACCTAGGGAAGAAGATGCACTGTCTCTCAGTCTTGCTAAGTGTGTGAGTTTTAAATAATTGCAATGCACAGAGAAGCACACTTCGGAGAGTTATTGCTTGACACAGAGCATTTTTCAGTGTCATGTTGGGATGATGCATGACTTTGTTATTGAGAATAGAGAGGTCCAGAAGGCTACTTCTGGTGTCGTTTTTGTACTTTTTAACTTAACTGTGACTTAGAAAATCTGCTAGATGTTTTTAAGACCATGATCTGAGTGTAGTGAGAAGTATCATGGTAGTCACACCTTTGTGACTGTACCAGTTATCTAAACACATGTGAGAGAAAATGAATGTTTTAAAATCTAGAAATAGTTTGCTGTTGTTCAAATTTCAAGCCTGAACTTTTGTATGAATATTTCAAACTTTATTTTCTCTCTTAATGAAAATAGATTATTTTCTCATGAAATATATCCTGATTATAGTTTGTCCTTCCTCTACTCCTCCAAGTTCCTCCTACCACCCCTTACATCCAGATTCATTCCCTTTCTGTCTCTCATTAGAAGATAACAGGCTTCTAAAAAATAATCAAGAATGGCATAACATAAGTTGAAGCAAAAACTATCATGCGAAAGTTGGACATGACAATCCAACAGGAGGAAAACAGTCCTAAGAGCTAGTGTGAGAGTCAGAGACCTGTTCATTCTCACAGTCAGAAGTCCCATAAAAATACTAAGCTAATAGCAATAATAAATATGTAGATAACCTGGTACAAACTCATGGAGGCCTGTGCTTGCTGCTTCATTCTATCTGAGCTCATAGATTGAATTGATTAATTGATTCAGAGGGCCTTGTTTTCCTGGCATCCTCCACCACCTCTGGCTCTTGCAATCTTTCTGCTTCCTCTTCAGCAGGGCTCCTTGAGCTTTGAGGGGATTGATTTGATGGAGAACTCTCATCGAGACTCTCTCTGTGTGTAGTATCTAGCTGGTCTTTGCATCTTTTTCCCATCTGCTGGTGGCGGAAGCCTCTCTGATGATGACTGGGGAAAAACACTGATAGATACATAAAACAGAATATCATTAGTAGTAAATTTATTGATACTTTTTTGACAAGAAGTGTTTCTTTTTACTGTCAGTCTCTAGACTATCTAGTTTCTAATTCTTGAATATCTAAACACTATTGTTTATAGGCTCCTTTTCTTGGAGTGGTCCTTTAATCAACTCTAGCATTGGTTGGCTACTCCCACAAATTCTGTGCCCAATTTTAAAAACTTTCTTTTTATCTTTATTCTTTCACCATCTTTTGTTGTCACTCAGTTTCTTTACTCTCAGAATAGTCCCAAAGTTATGTACTGTTCTTGTCTTCCATCTCTCATCCTGGTAATCCATCCCTCACAAAGATACCATGGGGAGATCTCTAAACTACATTCATATATCATTCATGTTTTGATTAAAAACAACAATGTGGACAACAGGTCACTGATGGTCTTCTTTATTGATCTTTGTCACTTCTCACTACCTATTTATATAGTATATGATTGTGGTATTTAATTTCTCATTTCCTGAGCCCAACAGCTTCCTCCTTTTTGTTCTTTTTTGTTGTTTAATCCACAAGACAACCACTCACATTAGATAAGTATCCTAGAAAAAGCTTTCAATAAATATGAAAGATGTTTACTCTAGGTTATTATTTTAAGATTTAGATGTACATTACATGAAAAACGGAAGCTTGGAAGTTTTCTAAAACATAAAGAGCCTCATCAGAATTTTATACAAGGGATAACATAAATGTATTCTTTCAAGAAGTATATATTGAATATTTAAAAGGGATATGCTATGCATTAATCTAGATATTGTAGGTATATAAAGATATATACTACACTACATTACACACACACAAACACACATATTCAAACACACATACACATACACAATGTGTAGTCCACTTATCTTGTGAATCTTTAGTACCATGTGAATAAATATAATATTACTGAATGATTGAGAAATATTAGAAGACATACAAGATTCATATTAGCCCATGATAGGATATTACATGAGGAGGCCAGAGAATGTTTTCTGTTCTTGTAAAGTTAGGTATAAATTTACTTTAATATAAAATAATAAAACCTTCACACAGTAAGAATATACCTTGGGAACTATAAATTAAATACAATCAGGGTCTGTTAGAGTTTCACTACAGATAGATCAAGGTTATGCCTTAGGTTTTCAGCTGGCCTCACTGCAAACCAAAGACCAATCATGTCTAGGCTCATTATTAGTGTAAAATTAAGACAACATCTACAGTCATCACATGAACTACCCAAATCTGTCTCTAATAATTTCCCATATAAATAGGGGAAAATAAATATATTCCCCAAATACTGGAAAATATATACATAGTTCCACCTTCCATCCCTTCAACAAGTGGTATGCTTAGTCCCATTGCGCTCTGCACCCTTACTTTGTCCCAGGTTTTCTGGCCTACTTAATCATCTCAAGGCTGTATGTCTCATGTATATTTACCCGCCTTTGCTCCTAATGCTTTCTGCCTAATCTACTTAAAAGTTTCTCTCAGATCAGGACTTCTTATTCTTCTTAATTTTGTGATCATATCTCTTACTAAAACATAGAATACAGCACCTTCTTAAACACCCTTTCACTTTCTTTTGGTCCCTCGTCATCATCTGAAATAATACACTTTTACAGTTACTTATGATCTGTCTCTACACAACCAGAATACCAGCTCCAAGATTTGACTCTCTTATTTAGCCAGGTATTTTCATCTGTTATTTTTTTCTGTTCTATCCCATTGCTGAATTTATGTTTCGACTATGAGCACAGTACAAGGTAAATAAGTGTTGCGAATTGAATGAGCAGGTGAATAAAAGAAGGGTTTTATTCAGAGGTAAGCCAGTGCATACAAAAGACCTCTTTTAAGTGTAAATGGGTACATCTATAATGGACATATATCAGTATTTCTGAGCATGCCTGTTTAAGAATTTTAAAAGCCCATTGAATAAGTCAGGGAGAAAAATAGATAGACCCAAGAGATATTTGAATTTTCTGACTGTGATCATACATAGCACTTGAAAGACCGAGACTGAAGGATTGACATGCATTTTAGGCTATCGTGGGGTACAAAGTGGGTTCCAAGCCAGCCGTGGCTGCAGAGTGAGACCTTGTCTCCACCTCATCTTTCTCCCCCAAAGAGATACAAAAACTGTTTGATTAGATTTTGTAGGGAAGGTGGATAACCTGTCAATTTTCCAAAGAACACTGGGTTCTTATACTGCTTCAAGGACCTCTATTAGAAGACAGGAGCTACAGAATAGAAACTTAGTGTTTATTGTAGAAATATATGATTTAGGTGATTGGTTACTGCCAAGAGATTCATCAAGCGGCCAAATGATATTGAAATACTAGAGTTGGCTGAAGTTAGGAATTTATGAGTCACTTGAGGCCACAGAATTAGAGGAGCCTATTGTTATTTCTACCCTTGTTTGTTTGGCCATTGAGAAAACTTCAACACATGTAAATTGTTTGCAAATTATTATAATGTAAACTTTATTTTGCATAGGTTATGGATAAGTCTAGCTTTCCTTTTGTTTGACAGGTTGTTTGTTCTGAAGCTTCTAACCTTGTACCACTGTTTGACCAGCAAATTATTTGCTACAATATAGAATAAAAATAAAAGAATAGAGACCATCTACAAAAGAACAGAATAATCACCCTTATTGTCTGAAAAATTATAGTCATAGAGAATGTAAGTCAACAAAATCAAATCAGCAATAATCTCATGTTCACCAAAAAAAGATAACTATGAGGTTTTGAAATAGTATGATTGTATTAAATTTTTTACTGGTATGCAATTTTCTGTTTTATTCTAGTCTTCAATTAAAATCATATGATTAGAAATATTTGATTATAAATTATCTTTAAGATTATGCTGAGTAAATGCACAAATATCATAAATATTATTTAATATGACTCCTTTTTAGCCACCTGGGGATTTAAAGTCATATGGTGAGTAGAGAGGGTAGCTACAAGGTTTCATAAATTAAATGCCTGTCTCTCTCTTCCACTGAAGAAAAATTTTTAGTGGGGAGAAGTAATTCCTCTGGGTTTCTTATCATCTGACCCCAGTATTTTTAAGCATATATTCTAATTTTCCACATGCTGTCAATTTTTTTTGCACTGCATTGTTCTAATTGCCACAGTTTTGGTTTTTATACTTTCTAAGTTTGCAACTGACAAGGCTGCATGATTCATATTTTATTTTGGAACTGAAAAGGCAGAGAATTTGTTTTTTAGTCTACTCTGTTTCATGCTCTGTATGATTCTTCTACCTTGATTAGCAGCTCTTTAGGTTAATAAAATTTCCTTTTATGATTTTGTTGAAGATATTTTTCTGCCTTTGACCTAGATTTCTTCTCCTTCCCCTATTTCTATTGATCTTTGATTTTACCTTTTCATAATGTTTCAGATTTCCTGATGTTTTATGTCAGTTTTTTTTATTTAACATTTTATTTGGCAGAAATCTCTATTTCTCTCTTCCATCTCTTGTATTCTTGCATCTGAAATACCTGTTCAAGATCCAAATTTTTTATTTTTATTTTATTTTTTTTATTTTCGAGACAGGGTTTCTCTGTAGCTTTTAGTGCCTGTCCAGGAACTAGCTCTTGTAGAGCAGCCTGGCCTCGAACTCCCAGAGATCCGCCTGCCTCTGCCTCCCGAGTGCTGGGATTAAAGGCGTGCGCCACCAGATCGGGGCAAGATCCAATTTTTTTTATTTCCAAATCTTCCTCAGTTTGTGTGTTTTTTTTTTCATTGATTCTGTTTCTACTTTCAGTTCTTGAACTGTTTTATTCATTTCCTTCCACTCGTTGAGTTTTCATAGATTTCTTTAGTAGATTTATTAATTTCTTCTTTATAAATCTCTATTATATTCATACAAACTGTTTTAAGGCCTTTGTCTTGTGTTTCATCTATGTTGCTTTTTTCAGAGTCTACACTGTAGTAGGGTTGCCTGGCTCTAGTGGAAACATTGTGGCTGTTATTGACTGTTTTTATCGCGGTGGCTAGGCACCTGGATGTGGGAAGATTGCAGTTCCAGGTGCTGATACCTGCTCTTGCCTTTGTAGGATGGATGTTTTGTGCCACCCTTTGTTTCTTTTGCCTTCTCTGTTTCTTATGAAGGTATGGTAGTTGTGTGTTGCCTGGTAGGGATTTATTCTGGGGGCCTGCTAAGTGTTGCCACTGGGGGTTCCTGGTAAAATGTGTTTCTGGATATTGGGAGCTGATACTTAAGAAGGAGCTAGATGTGGAGGGGAGGGCTGCAGGACTCCACAAGTGTATAAAAGGAAGGGCTGTGAACCCGATCTGATTAGTCTCCCAGGAAAAGGGCTATTCACCCTCTGGAATTTGTCCTGGGAGACTAAGCAGAACTGGGGTGAAAATCTGGGATTGGATGTGGAAGGAAGGAGGGGGAGATCTAAAGCTAGCCGTCCTGCTCTGCTAGCCTACTTGCTTCTATGGCTAGCTGACTATGGGCTTCTTGGGAATGCCTGCTGGAGTTGGAAGCTGAGATAACAGGACTGGTGGGGAGGAAGTTTGGAAGAGAAAAATATATGTGATTCCTTGAAGATGTGGGGAGGTAGAAAACACAGATGGTGGGATGCGTCAGAGCTGTGAAGAGGCTAAGGGATTGGAGTTGGTGGGCAGGAAAGAGCAATGTAGATCTGCAGTTAGACTGTCTGCTTCCCTGGAAAGAATCCAGGACAGTATTAAAAGCCAATGGAATGACAAAATACCTTCTTGAAACCTATTTTAAACAATTAGTATTTTGTTACCACTTATGGAAACCTCTTTGCTCTGAATATTGTGATTCAATAAGTTCATAGACTTGGAGAATTTTTCCCATATTTAAAATAAACAAAAAGTCAAAATTAGTTCAAATATGCAAACTGTAATCCTTTCATATTTCTTACAAAACAATTTCAAAATTTTAGATTTCTTTACTGTATATTTTACTTTTGGCAGCAAACATTTGTATTAAGATATACTGAAAAATCTATTAAATGTAGCTGAGAAATTCTCTGGACACATGTTAGAATAATAGCTGTATTTTAATTTTTGTTTATTGTGATGTATTTAAAGTGTATTAAAATAATTTTATTAGCTATAAAGAGGCAAAAAGTTTATTTTAAATGTGGTGAATTATACCTTAGAGAAAAGGAAACAAAACACAAACTATATATATATATATATATATATATATATGCAAGTAGTAAATGTTATAATATAAAGAGTAAAGAGAAGCAAGGACTGGTATTGGGTAATGCAAATCTATGTTCATCTTTGGATTCTAAGTAAGAAATGTTCCAATTTTTGATTTTATTTAAACACTATTCACTATAGAAAGTAGATCATATTTTTGGGAGATGGAAGCAGCATTGTTGGGAAGTTGTTCTTTTTTTCTACAGATGATTGTGTGAAGGTAGAATGTTTGTTTCTATTAACACTTATAAATTAATGATTTTATCATTTTGATAGATAAACTAGTTCCACTTTTCTGATGACACAGATTTGCTTTTCTGTAGAAAGGGTGGAGTGACAAATATCACCTTAAGTAATACTTTTATATTGTGCTTTATATATATAAAAATTAGTAGTCATAAGTTTGCCTACCTATACCTTAAAATTAAGATGGAACACTCAAAGAAGAATTGATAAACAGAAATGTAATTATGTTCTCAATGATTATTGTAATTAAATTAACTCTGTGTTTTATTTGTGAATTGCCTGACATTGAGACTATGGTGATGAAATTTCTACTGCTCTGAAAGTTTAGGAACAAATTAATTTTTCAAAACACTTCTGGCAATTTAATACATATATTAATTGATATTTAACTTTATGCAGTAAAATTGTTTCCTGAAAATTAATTACCTTATCCATTTGGTTAATTAAGAAGCAATACAATTTCAAATTAAAAGTGTAAATGGTTTTGATTTAATTAGATTGTGAAAATTAATAATGCAGGTAAGTCTCTTACAATAAAGACATCCATGATCAAAAGCTATAGTCCTAAAGGATTTTTGGTTTAGTTTTTTATCATATTCTAGAAATAAATGCCTGGGTATGTAAGTTAAAAATGAAAATATATTAGCAGAAAGTAATTACCAATGGGATTTTTGTGCAGTCTGACTGAAATGTTAACAGCATCAGTATTTGCTTAATGCAATGTCTGTAATATTTAGGTACAGTAATATTAGCAAATTATTTCCCAAATACTAATTTTTGGCAGGTGAGTGGAACTAAGTAATTACATAGGATATACCACAGAGGTCAGGGATTTAACTCAATAGTATAGCAATCGCCTCAGAAACTCACAGCTTTCAGCTTTGCTCTCAGCAATGAAAAATAAAAAAAGTGGGCTGTGCAATTACTAAATTATGAAAAAGGTGATATATTATTGTCTTGACTTTATGAATAGTATATTGATGCTTGAATACTTTTATTTCTCTTTTGAACATTTCCTCTTCTGCACAAACCCTTCATTGGAAAACATTAATATTTTGACCTAATTCCACATGATAACTTTTTATATATTCTTATAGATAAGATAGTTTTTAAATTTAATAATATTTAGACATATAGACAAAAACTTCAACAACTGTAGGAACACTGTGAGTTACACATTCCTAATTACAGTCATTTTCACTAATTGCTCTTTAATATACTGTTCCAATGTAAAATAAGATTAAAACTTGACCTTCAGACAATGAAGTATAGAATAAGTAAATTTTATTATTTTTAAAGAAGCTATGTTATTATAGTCCATCAATTAACACTTATAATTGTACCTATATATTCTTCAGTTTCAAACATCTGTGTAAAACAGCAGTGTTGATAGCAGAAGACGTTCCACTATACTGCATAATAAAGCAATGTACTAATTAATGCACAGTTCAAATAGATTTCATCATTTAAACAGATTGTTAAAGTTTGCTCTCTACTTCTGTATCTCAATTGCCTGGGAAAGAATCATATGAAAAATTGTTACCTTAGCCCAGAGAGAGAGATGGGTCCATTGTGAGTATACACTGTTCTTCTAGATCAGCGGCCCTCAATTGTGGTTGGTAACTCTTTGGGCAAACCTCTTTTTCCATAATTATTTACATTGTGATCCATAACTGTGGTAACATTACTGTTATGGTTGAGGGTCACCACAACTTGAGGAAATGTGTTAAAGGGTTGCAGCACTAGGAAGATCGAGAACCACTGATCCAGAACATGTGAGTTCAGTTCACAGAATCTACTTTAGGAGGCTCACAGGTGCCTCTAACTCTAGTCCAGAGATCGAACATCTCTAGTCTCTACGACACCTGTAAGTACACAAAGAAACCCACACAAATATTCATAAATATACAAATAGATAAATAAAATATGAAAAATGGTCATCTTTCACTTACAATAATTTCCTAATGAAATTTCAGGTTACTTATCTCGAATTAATGTAAAATCACTGAATAAATAGTTTGGTATTTGTACTAAACAGACTGAAACACTGTTTATTTTTTATTTTTTTTTAATTTATTTATTTATTAAGGATTTCTGCCTCCTCCCCGCCACCGCCTCCCATTCCCTCCCCCTCCCCCGATCAAGTCCCTCTCCCTCATCAGCTTGAAGAGCCATCAGGGTTCCCTGACCTGTGGGAAGTCCAAGGACCGCCCACCTCCATCCAGGTTTAGTAAGTTGAGCATCCAAACTGCCTAGGCTCCCCCAAAGCCAGTATGTGCAGTAGGATCAAAAACCCATTGCCATTGTTCTTGAGTTCTCAGTAGTCCTCATTGTCCGCTATGTTCAGGGAGTCCGGTTTTATCCCATGCTTTTTCAGACCCAGGCTAGTTTAAAAGTCCATATTACCCAAAGGGAATCACAGTTTACTGAAATCTAGATCATTATACAATCAGAATTTTAGATGCTTAGTTACCTCCAGGGATTTAAACAGCATGACCAAAATTTCAAAGGAATGTGCAATAACCCAAGAAATGTTGGAAGTAATACTTATATATCTCTTCACAGTGGCCTTTATTCAACTTTGTATCCTAGGAGATATTTTTTCTGTATGTAAGAATATATTTTCTACAATTTACTATAAAAACACCAATAATACATATACTTATTTAACAGAGCAATACTACCATTTCATTGATTATAGTTCACAGTATAAAACAAAAATAATTTCATCCTATTGTATTTAATGCAGTTTCTAATTCAAATCCCACTGTTTATTTTAGAACATCACCGTGCTTGGTTATTTCATCAAAGTCCAGAAGTCCTCAGATTTTTCCTCCTTCCTCTCTTTCATTTATTTAACTGAGAGAATTTTGCTTATTTTTGCCTTAAAGTTTTATTGTTCATAAGGGCTTACAAGGAAGCTTTATATTTCAGTGATGTTTCAGGCTGTGATTCAGCTACCTGGCCTTGCAATACTGTGGTTTTTTTTTTTTTTTCCCTGATGCCCTAAATGGGCTACTGTGATGCCCTCCACACATTCCATCCCTGAATCCCTCCTGGATCTTTGACTTGCACACAATGCAACAATTCACTTCTGGCAGTGAACTGAATGGAATACATTAAGCGCACATTCTGCATACTGAACAGCTTTCTGTTTACTTTGAATTGCAATTCAAGGCATTGAGGTCAGGCTCTAACTCTCTGGACATTTGAGCCCCTAGTTTTCTCATAAAGTTTTAGTCCCCTTTGCTTCTCCCATGATGGAAAGTGGCCTGAGCGAAGTTGACTCCTTGTGTATAATTTGGGTTTGAGAAAGAGTGCAATATTGTCTTTTCTCTTTTGGTGAAAGAAAACATAAAGATGGGCCTTTCCACACGGGAAACAGTCTGGGAGCAGGCTAATGCTGTCGCCAGCTTAGGGAAGCTGTACAATTGTGGATACTTTATTCTTCTGTCCCGAGGGAGACTACAGAACAAGGAAAACGTGATATAATTTCCCTTCAGTTTTAATATATTACTTGTCTACAAGTAGAGACAAATGTAAGTTGCAAAATGTATTCACACAAATTCATTTTCATATTTGAACATTGAATATTTACTTATTTTTAAGTAAGTAAAGGCTTGGAATGAAAGAAAACATAATGCAATGGGCACCACTGCCAAAGAGAGAACCCTGATAGTTTGGAAGGAAAAGAGGTCAACCTTGTCCTTCTAAATTCCATATATGATATATTCAGAAATTTCAACAAGCAACCCAAACATTTACACTTTCTATAAGCTAATAGAAAGAAATAATGCTGTGGAAAACTCAGAACACAAAATCCTATACTGTACTAACTAGAAATCTAAAAATAAATATATGCTCTAATAAGAGGAATTTAATTCTTGTTTAATGCAAAGTTATCCTGGAAGAGGAATATATAAATTACCAACATTATCATGTTGGTATTTAAGTCGGTATAATTCAAATTATATTAGTAGAAATGTACTTATTATCAAAAGTTACCCCAACTATAAATAAATTGCTAGAACACATAGATAAATCCATAGACTTCCAACAACTCACAATCTATTTACAAATAACAGTGTAGATATTTCAGAACAACATGCACAGCAGAACTCAGTTTCATGGTACTCTGAAGACTAAAAATATATATTTCAGATAATTATTTGTGTTTGTGGGTATGTGTTGTGTGATTGAGGGTGTGTGTGTGTGTTTATGCATATGCTCGTATCAATGTGTGGTACAGTTGGAGTTGTAGGCACTTATGGGAAGCCTTGCTTGCTACAATGGATGCTGGGGTTCAATATCAGGTTCTCATTACAGAGCAAACATTTGGAACCACCGAGGCAACTTCCATCCTCCACACATGATTATTTTCTTAACAAACAAATGGAGAAATAAAAATTTGTAAATAAAAATAAGAGACATGAAAAAACTCTAAAATTTATATAGTTTATAAAAGTGTGCAATTTAGCAAAATATCCTTGGAAATGTGGATAGTAGTCTATTATATCAATGGACTTTTACTTTTTATGTATCATAAGGGATTGTAGTTATGTATCACCAATCGTGCAGAAAACATTACAGGTGAAACCATTACAAGTGAAATCATTACAGGTAAAATCATTAGAGGTGAAATTGCAGGTGATCCTACCTCAAAATAATTCAAGAAGATTGGAAAATACAAATGAAACAATACTGGCTTGAATAATATCCATGTGGATAACTTACATAATTCTATATTTTTCCTTATCTGTACAATTACTTTAATTAAAGGAGGGATGCTCTTGAAATTAATTTGACAGCAGCAGAATTACAAATTGGACAAATACTTAAAATCTTCTCCACTCACATGTGACATTGTAAGTCAGAGATCCAGTGTGCTAGGCTTCAGGCTGTAAGCACCTGGGAGAAGTCATTTCACAGGAGAAAAGCTGCTTAGCTTTGGCTCATGGTTTTGGAGATTTTATGTCACAGTCAGTTGGTGTACTACAGCACATCAGTGTGTGGGTGGAGAAAGTTGCTTATCTCGTGAAAGAGGATGTTCTCATTATCAATAGCCCTTTCAAGTATATACCTAATTTCTTCTTAGTAGGCTACACTATATAAGGTTTTATTATCTTAACATCTCAGTGATCATTAATGTATCTATGATCATTAACAGCCAAATCTGGGAATCAACCCGCCGGAACTTGTGCTCATGAGAAACACTTATCCATACCACAACATTTAGTCCAATTTTTAAAAAATATAAAAGAAGGAATATGCATTAAAGAAGACTTCATGATGTGTTTCTAATAAAACCCAATTTTGTTGGGTAAACTATGTAAAGATGCTAAAGAAGAAAAGTGTGACATACGAAAATAGTCAACGTTTAGAATGAATTTTAAAATATGAAGAAACGAAGTGTGTACAAAAATGAGTCTCATAGCTGTGCTTTGCTGTTTGTCTCGTTTCAGAAATGCAGCTATCTTTCCCCAGCTTCATGCTTTCAAAATTATAACAAGTAAACTTACCTCAGAGGACTGTCGTGGGCATTTCATAATTTATGGCATCACAGAATACAGGAAATAAGCACTGTCACTTACATAATACTTAATATGTTCTGAGAATTGTTAGTGTGGATTGATTTATTTAATTTTCATAACAACCCTGTGGCATCTTTTCAGTCTCATGTTTTACAGAAACAAAGACACGGGAAATAAGTGTCTTCTCTGAGGGGCTGAGATTCTCCCTGACCCATTTGTCACCACTATCTGTGGCCTTTAACAGCTGTGTGAGGAATAGAAAGAAGCCCGGGAAACAGTTAATAAAGTGATAAGGATGAGATAGTGTCTTCTAATTATTGAATCCACATGTTAGAGCTACATTTGGACACTGTATCTACCAGCTTCAGTGTCTCTCACAATTCTATCTTGACTTTGAGAAAGGAAGGATAATGCACTCAATTGTAAGTTGTGTTTTAATTCTTTGTAGCAATGAAGGGCCTATTATGTTGAGAACTTACATTGTAACAATCAATGCCTTCAAGACTTTCCATAATTCAGCCTGAGTTACATTCCTCAAAGTCAAAATGTCTTAAAACAATGGTGTATCTTCAAAAGGTCAAGACAGGGACACATGAAGATGGAGAGTCATTTTCAGATGTCCCCAAGCTTTGATGACAGGACCTCTCCATAGTGGAACAGAGAGATGACTCCACAGACTGTTCAGAGAATTTTATTACCCCATTCTCTCTAAGAAGGGAGGAGAAATTAGCAATTAACCTTTTGAGCATCGTACTGAATATTTCAACAAATATTATCACATCACACTCTTTTTATAGCCTTCTGAGAAAGTTATTAGTGTTTCAAACTCTATAGGAGTAGAAAAATGTAAGTTTCAAAGAAATTAAAGAATTTCTTTTAGACTACACATTTTACAAATTATGAAGTAAATTTTAATCCTAGCTTTACATATAATTAAAGATCCTGCACATAGATATATTGAATATTGGCTGTTTTTTCACCCAGTCACTGGATGCGATGAAGCACAAGCCCATTTTCAAGCTAAAAATACTCTGTTCATTCTTCCTTTTATTTTCACACAAGATCACCTTCATTTAAAGTGATATTTTCTGTCTTTGATCCACCACTGCCCTAGTCTTCCTCCTCATTCCCTTTCTTCTTCCCCTTCAGTTCCCGCCTCAGGTCCAAACCAGCATTTCAGTACATGTGAAGCAGGTGCTCTACCATTGAGGGGCTATCTCACCATTCAAACGCTGTTTTTTAAACAGAGAATAAACCTCCCCCAGCTGTTACATTTCAAAATAGAAAGCATATTGTGTTGGAAAAAAATTGGTGAGACTTACTTACTAGAATATGTAAGAATGATTCATTGATATGCTTTTATGTCTTTTATGTTTGTGTATCTATGAACTGTTCATAACGATATTTAATAATAATACTAATTGGAACTAACTAATTTTGATTACATGACTGCAGGTCACTGTATTTTTGTTATATAAGAAAATAGATAAAGAAATATTACTCTAATCTAAGTTTTTCATGCCCTATTAAATAGTTAAAGGAATTCAATGCTGATGATTGTTTAGGAGAAACATGTCCTGGATTCCTGTATCCTTCGCATGGAGAAAACCTGCAGAATGAACTTAGCTTCATGAGGTAGTAAGATTTTACCGGATCATTCCCCACTCAATGGGTCACAAGAGTGCATCTAAAACAAACCTGAATTTTACTTCTTTCATTTATGCATCATTTTAATGCAGGTGGAAGATAAAAATAGGGTTGTGACTTACATTCAAATGACAATACAATTTGCAAAATCTGAAGAAACCAATTTAATTTGGAGTTGAGAAAAATGGGCAAGCTTTGCTGGAAGAGAAGGTGTGTGAGCTGCTTGGTTAAGGAGATTTTATAGGAAAAGATCAGAAAGCTTTCTTTTTATATTAGAATACTTTCTATTTTCTTTATACCAGGTGAAAATCAACAGCAGATGGATGAGTATGGTAGGCAGCTTTATTCAAATCATATTTGTATAAGACTTAATGTGGCATCATTTGTATAAGACTTAGAATTGGGGAACTTTGTCTAGGAATCTTAGTGCATCATTGTGGTTCTACTGAGGCTATCGGGCTGGTAAGAAATGAGATGTTGGGAAAAATAGAGGTGTAGTTGAGAAGAAAGCTCTAGGGTGTGAGAATGTCACCAATGCATAGCTAGATAGATGGCAAATAAGCAGATGTTTGACACTTATTTAAGTAATTATAGATAAATAATGATACTTCATACTTATAATACAAATTAAACTGTAAAGATGTAGTGGCTCACTTTTTACTGGTCTATCCAGGCTATATTGGTCTATGAGAAATGGTTATTTTTTTCTCAGATATTTGCTTCTAGGCTGTGTTCTGTGTCTCAATGTCTCATCTAGTTAAAAAATATTATTGAGTTGGTGAGAACAATAGGACCTAGACAAGAAATTGCCTTTTAAATTAGTGAGGCTGTTCTTTCCTTATGTACTACAGTATGCCACAAAATTCCACGGATACCCATGTCTAGCCAAGAGAAAGCCTAAGACTCATGTACTTACTCTGGTATAGATTCTACTAAACCTTTCTACATCATTAGACACATTGAACATAATGGTGTAGCAGGAAATGAACTTATAAATTTCAAAAATATTTTCCAAATATGCTTTGTGTTTAGCATAATAAGTAGGGAACATATTAATAGAGACTAGCTGTATGAAATACATTGTTCCAAGTCTTCCAATGTACCATCCCAATCACTAGATTCACTTTAAAGCTATTTTTTTTCACTTGCCTCAGACTACTACTACTTATTCACAAGCTAATAATCAGAAATACATAAGTTGAGAGTTTCTCATGGAAAAATATAAATGGGCTGGTTTTGTATTTTATGTGCTGGTATTATCAGCAGTGCTGAGTCAAGAGCACTAAAAAAACATCTTCTACCAAAAAGGCTATACCCAAGGTCGGCTTCATTCATTCCCTAAAGTGATATTATTTTTCAAAACAGATAATGAGGTAGCTACTAACATTGAAAAGCGAGACTGAGCTAGTCCAGCAGAAAGGACATACCCATCAAGTTTACAAAAGGGATTATATAAGCATCCTGAATTACTTCCAATTTTCTTGTAGAACATTTAGTTTTAGAGACTACAAGTTTTCTAGGTCCTGATTTTTTTTTGAAATATAGATGCAAATAATTTAATACAGATGTGTTTGAATGTGCAATTGAGAGATTCCAAAAACCAACCAGGATAAGCTTTTAGATATTGATGTTTGTCTTACAAAATGTAATGATACTCCATAGGTGTCTATTTCCTGCTCATGGTGGTGGAGTTCATAAAAACAATGTTTTACAAGGATACCTTGATCTTTGGCCCTTCTCACCCTTCCCCTTCTTTGCTTCTCCCTACTATGCCCTCCTAATAGTCTTTTTCCTATCCTTTGCCATTATGTGCCATTAGTGCCGTTTTATTACTGATAATGTTTTAATCCCTTTTATTATTTTTTTTTGCACTGCTGTAATTGTGAGGAAATAGGATTCATTCAGGACAGGAAACAGGTAATTGATTCATTTCGATCCCTCGGTGTTACAAAAGAGTAGGTAAACACAAAGCCCTATTTTATTAAATATAGGGCTTATTTCCATAAAAATGTACTGAGAAAGCAAAGATCTGGAGACATGCTTCAGACAACTTGGCAGCTAGAGCGCAGGCAGAAAACTCAAACATAGATACCAGCTATAGAAGCTGGTACACAGAGCCATTCTGTATACAGAGCCATGCTGAGGCATTCTGGTGGGAGGGCAAAGGAAAGACAAGAAGATATAATTTTCAATAGTAAGTTAAACTTAAAACGAGTGGAATGTCTAAAATGAGAGAAGTACATGTGAAACAGAATTTGTCTAGAATAACAGAGAGAAAGAATGTTACAAATATTAGGTCAACCCTTGGGAGTTGTGCTGCTGGCTTGAAGTGATCTGCATGTTGCAAGTGAAATCCTGCTAAACACATGAAAACCAGCAATGATTACACGGGATATATACTCATACATGTACAATATATTTTATTGATTTTAAAGAACAAAAATTAGACTATTGTGTGCTTAATATTCATTGTCAATGCACATTTTAAAAGCATAAATATTTTGTTATTTTAAAATGTAGGGGAGAGGGCTTGGGCATCAAGGTTGACCTTGGTTCAAAGCTATGCACTCTACCAGATTCTTCTGAGTACACCATAAAGCTTCAGGCAAAATTTCTGTGTTTTTATATTTTTGTCCTGTCTTTATTCTTCTCTGTTTAATATGTAAATGATTATGTCATTAAGCTTAAATGAAGCAGCATATAAAACACCTTCTATTGTGCTCTGCAAAGAGTATACTCTCATTATAAAAATGCAAGAGATATTAAGAAGACCTGGATGAAAAAGAAGTAATATTTCAGCAACAAATAATAAAGAGATGCTGTTTGAAATCAGGGATAAAATAAGTGTTAATATTAAATACCTGTTCAGTGCTTGGTGCAAGGTAAGCAGGTCACTGACTTAGCAGTTATTCATTTTGTGGTGACTCTCTATTACCAGCCTCTATTCTTTATATGGGAGACACAGTTTCTATTAGAGTACACATTGACACAATTATATATATGGAGGGGCAGTGTGGAAACTTTAGTGTTGAAAAAGATACAATCACTGCCATTAATGAATTTTCAAGCAGAATAGTTTAACTTATGTTTCTGCACCCAAGACTGTCAGAAAAACTTGTGTGTGTTTAGTATATATAATATATCATACCTATTAAACACATCCTATATAGTAAATTTTTGTTAACATGGGTACAAGAGAGCACTATAAATAGCTAGAATTGGTTGGCTCAATATTGCCCAAAATGTCTTAATGCATTTCAAATATAGTTTGTATGAAGAAAGTGATAATAGCAAATAATCTGAGACCACATTAATTTTAAATGTGATAATATATCTCACCCACATTTGAAAGGAAATTTAAGTCACTGCAAAGGGTATGTTAGGGGCTAAATTTGGCCTTCATATAGTGTTTTTTGATTCTTAACTTTCCAAGTGAAATTAGTGAAGATGTTCTATAATCTTGAATTTGAAGTAAGACAAGCATTTAACCCAAGATTAACACTGGAGAAAGTGGTATTAGCTCTACCTTTACCATTATTGCACTATGTATCTATTTTATAGTGCTCAGGAAATGGTGAAGCTGTTATCTTGCTCACTAGACTCATACTTCTTTTATTAAGATGTGTTTTGACCTTTCTTTTGTCATCTGAAGCCTCATACCTAGAAGGAGAATTTTTGAAAGGGACATAGAGATAAATATATCTAAAGTATTTATAGCAGGCTAACATAGTGCTTGGATAGATAAAGTAAGTTACAAGTCAGATACCTAAGGAAGGTGGAGCTAGTTTAGCAGTAACATTTAAAAAGTGGGAAGATTAACATTTAAGAATTTGTATATGAGTTGTATTAATCATTGAAAAGATGGAAATATGGGTCTAAACTAACAGGAAGGAGTAGATTAAAGAGATTTATTATCAATAAGGTAAAAATATATCACATCCTAACAGAAATTCCAGCATCTCCTTGCTCATGGTGGTTTGGGACATCTAGTATATTGTCTTTGAACCATATGTTCATTCCTGTTTTAGACATAAAAATAAATGTCAGAAATGTCAGATACTGCTCCTATATGTTCTCCCCGATCTCTCTCTTTCCCTGTTTTTATTATTATTTATTGCATTTTTGCAGTGTATAATGGGTTTCTAAACACACTTTGGTTTCGTGACCGCGCTCCCGTGTCTGCACTCGGTGCACTTGAACCCAGTTACCCAGCTTCGGGCAAGGGACTGGAGGTTAAAATATACAGACACACATAGACAGAGAGACAGCGACACGAATCATCCTTGAATTCCCCAAGAATGCCCCCTTTATTGTGTTCAGGGGCAGGTTATATAGAGATAGCCACGCCCCAGCCAAACCCACCAAAAACCACTCTCCTGCCATCAGGAACTCCTGAAGGTCTGGTGCTCAGAGCAGCTGTAGGCACTCAGATTAGGGGATTACAAGAAATTCAGGATCTGGGGTCTCATTGCTCCCAACACTCTGGCACCTCTTAACTCAAGCTGAGTATTCCATGCTAATAGTGCAAGGCTGATATTTCAGTGCGATATTGAAGTAGTCAGTCTCCTTTCCTGAAAATCATAGAGATGAATGTGGACTTTATTGTGAATTTTTCAGATTGTATATGACATTACTTTATAGCTTTTAAAATATTTTTTGATTGAAACAAGGAAGATACTTTTCAATATCCTTTGATGAGGATGGTCAGACACTTGTTGTTTAGATGAAGCAGCTGTTCTCAATATGGTCTTTTTTGGGAACTCAATGCTTAGAGATATAATAAAAAGACACCCTGACGATCCATTTCCCCCTTCAAATGTATGAGAATTTCAAGTTCCAGTCAACTAATCCAAACACTGTGTTAACTAGAACATAGACAAGAAACAACTCTTTTTCATATTCATTGAATCTCCTCATCATTCATCATTTTTAACCATCTAGTTTGAAAAAAGTTATTCTCTTTCCAAGTGTTTTTGCATTGTAGTATTTATAGACTATAATTTATAGCAGAATTATACCTCACAGCATGGTGGTAAGAAATCTCATGAAATCATGATACTAAGCACAGAATTTAAGTATATTGGTTCTTACTATGGTAAACCTCTTAGTATCAAAGTATAACTTGGAGCTTCAGAAAAGTCACAGACTGTGTATCTCCCACAGTCATTAGTATAAGTGGTATGCTAGACTTGGGGAGCTGAACAAGCATTATCGGTGACTATAATGTTTATAGGAGTGCGTAAATCAATGCATTAGCTCCTGGCAGATGCTCATCATATTAGCTCTTCCTCTTTCTGGGTGTAGCTTGATGAAAAAGGTGGTGCTTTGACATCCTGAGCTAATTTTGAAACACTAGATAAATATTCAACATCATTACATATAACATACAAAGTTTTTTTGTTTTTGTTTGTTTGTTTTTAAGAGAATACAAATTAGTAAGGTTGGAATCAAACATTGTCTAGCTTATATTTCTAATATCATTTTCTACAATAAAAATTTGAAGAGCCAATCATGACTGTAGCAGTCACAGGCAGTTCAAGAGCTGACTTTGCACAATGTCAACAAGGAAAAAGATGTGCTGAAGCATTTGCTAATGATTTGCAAGTCAGCAAGGGCTGCCAGCAGCTGCTTTATAGGTGGAGGGAAATTGCACATCATTTTTACCCTCAGGGAATATTTTCTAATTCATTTCCTCTTGCAAATGTGAAACTCCACATCAGACTTACAAAATGTAGCATTTCATATTAGTACGATAATACTGATATGAATTAAACAGAAACAAAAAAAAACATGGGTTCACTTGGTTAGTGTGGATAACCAATAGGAACTCTGGAAAGAATATGGACTCCATCTGTTCTTGAGGGGTTAATGATTATTAATAGTTGCTGGAGAAGAAATTTTACTTTTTCTAATAATGTATTCATTAGATGATTAGATGAAAAACAAAAGGTTCAGAGAGCAGTTAAAGGGAGACCAGATGATCACATGGAATGGATATAATTCCAATACACTGTATGTAAGAAACCATCAAAATAAAGAGAACTGTACAAATACTTCATCAAAGTAATTTCAAATGTAAGCAAAATGAAACTAAAGACAGATAGTAGATAAAGAGGTCACCTTACATAATGTCCTCACTACTCTAAGTTATTAACTCTTACAGTGGTATCCTTATCTCTTCTACAAACATCAGAAAATCTAGGAGACAATCCCACAATGTCATGCTTGCTCTTGTCAGAGGTTTGGTCATGTGATGCTTGCCTTCTAAAGAATGAATTGTGATGGTTGGCAATGCTTAATGATTAAAATCTGTATTTCTTTCAACTGATGGATAAATTTCACTTATGTGCTGTCAAAGAAAGAAAAGTAAATGGAAGTATAGATGGAGGAGCCTATATTTGAAAAGTTCATGATAGAAGAGGGCAGAGCCAGGCTGAGCACAACTTCCAGATAAAATGAGGATACAGATTTCAAGGTAAAGGGATGTATGGTGCTGAGGTGTGAAGGGTCGTCTACGTTTGTCCAATTGTCTTTAATCAGAGCAGAAATAAAATCTCTGTGTTCCTTTTACAACCCCAGCCTTGTGCCCACAGCTTCTACCAGTGAGATATATAACTACTTGAGAATCCTGTGATGAGAGGTGGGTACAGTCTACCATGAAATCAGGGCTTCAAATAAATGGCATTGTCCTTCCTTCCTTTCTTCTTTCTTCTCTCTCTCCCCCCTCTCCTTTCTTTTTTTATTTCTTTTCCTCTTCCTCCTCCTACTCCTCCTTGTCCTCCTCCTCCTCCTCCTCCTTCTCATCCTCCTCCTCCTCATCATCATCAAGAAAAGGACTCCTAACCTAAGCAGTCAACTTTGAACACATGAAAATAAAGGCAAAACTAATTTTTTTCTCTCTCTCTCTCTCTTTCTCCTCTCTCTTCATATTTATATGAAAAAAAAAATCATCAATTTGAGGGAAGTCCATTTGTGGTACATGAGAGGAGTTAGAATGAAAACAGGAGCAAAGAGGATGAAATAGTGTACTTATATGTGAAGTCCTCAAATTAAATTATATAGTAACTCAGAAAAGCATTAAGGTGCAGAACAGTAGTGTAAGACACCTAATATTGAAATCTGGTTTCTACATATGCACACATCTATGAACCCAGTGCATACATAATACAAGTACACATATGAATTTGATAAGAGAGTCAGGGTAATTTTATATTACTCTAAGCCCAATGACTAACAGTCTTCAATATAGGCATATCATACTATTTATTTATTTATTTATTTATTTATTTATTTATTTATTTGTATTTCAAGACAAGGTTTTCCTGTGTAGCCTTGGAGCCTATCCTGGCATTCACTCTGTAGACCAGGCTACATTTAATTTTTTTAAATTTATTTATTTATTTACTAAAGATCTCTGTCTCTTCCCTGCCACCGCCTCCCATTTCCTTCCCCCTCCCTCCTCAGCTCGAAGAGCAATCAGGGTTCAGTACAATAGTACTTGTGAGGAAAAAAAGGCAGTGTAAGATACAATTTATGTTCCTAAAGGAATATAGACTTTCTTCAGCTATTAAATGCTTGACTCCCATTCATTACCAAGAGTACAACTACAAGTTAAATCACAAACTGAGTTTTTTATGCCTTGAACTGCTTATGAATCACAACCAACAATATTTTCCTCTAACTTTTGGAGAAGTCCTATTTACTAGGAAGGTCTTTCTGGTGCCAATTTTGTTTTGCCAAACTATTATTACTTACTTTTGTTCATTTTTTTTCTCAAAATATTACACAAATATTTTGTATAGCATTGAGACTACATTTTACACATCTATTGCCTGGTTTAACAGGCAATATCATATTGTTCACATCCCTAGTGAATGTAATATGATATTCTTACCTCCTGTAGTCTATTATCATCTATAAAATAAATATTTAGTGGCATGTTAACTAAAATCATCAGTTTCGGTTTATTTCATAGTTTATATCAAATCCTGACAGATACTTCTTTTTTTAAATCAGGATGTCTGCCTATAAATCTAAGTTAGAAGTTGACATAAAATGCTGAGATTCTCAGTGTTCCCAGGAGATCTATTTAGGTGATTTTAATCAATCTGTCACAAAATCATACTATAATTTACAATTATTTGGTGAACTATCTGTTTGATAGTATCAAGACAAAATACTACAAATCACTGGAATATATTGAAGGCAAGAGAAATACGAAATTCAGATTCTGAGGAATAATTCATTCTTTAGAGGTGCACAGTAATTTTAACCAATCTTTGGAGACTTATAAATTTGTATATTTTATTCTTATGCTTATTATAATGTCTTGTCGGAGTCAGACTCAATTCTACTTGAAACAAATCCTATACACAATGGATACATTGTAGTGCCTATTTATTTCATAACAAAGCTTCCCAAATATATTCAGGATTGGCAATGATATAGTGGTGCAAGCTGTGTGAAGGGAGTGGGCAGCTCCAGCAAAGATCAGCTGACCTCCTTGAAGTTCTTCAGTTGTTTGCTGTGGACATACAAATTTAAGTTATGAATTCTTTGTAATCATTTCAAGTTTATCTTGAGTATTTTGTTTGAAATCTGGGGAATTCATGTCTACTATGATTGGATAGTGAGAATTTCCTGATGGTGTTTCAGATATTAATTGAATAGTGACATAAATCAGAAAAAGACCCCATCCTGTAAGTGACCCAAAGTGCTTTTGATGAAAGAGGTAAAAAGGTTGGTGAAGTTGTGATTAACCGTTAGCAGGAAAAATGAATATAACATATAATGGAAAACAGGGAAAGAGCACAGTAACCAGGGGCAACAGAGGTGCTGTGCTCGAGCGAGGACCAAGAGTAAGGGGATTAAAAACACACTTTGGTGTTCAAGATGGAAGAAGAGAACATTATGTATATGGAAATTCCTTCACAAATAGGACCAAGGCTTTCTTGTCTTTGAAAGAAGGCAGACATTCATGGAGTGTGGCCTTGAAGCCTGGAAAATAAATGAGGGTAGTTGAACAGAAGTCAGTAATAAATTGTAAAGTCATTGTTATCACATTAAATCTGGGTAGTGTGAGAGATAGGCAAAGTGGCGTGGGTTAGAAATAAACCTGGATCCATACTATACGGGGTGGATTGGAGAAAGTGAAGCATTTGTATAACTAGGAAAATAATACTTTATTCACAGAGAAGAAATCTTCCAAGTGTTTGAGATTTTGAAAGAGCTTTTCAGGAGGGGAGTGAAATGACTTACATGTATTAAACTTTGAGAATTATAAAGCGTGATGTTAGCTAGGTCTCTGGATATTATTAGAGGTGAATTGCTGCCCCTGGTTTACTGAAATCATAATTGGACAGGGGGGTGCAGACATATCAATTAAGAATAAAATAAAGAAGTAAAATGATGTTCGAAATAACAATATTTGTGGGAAGTGATAATCTCTAGGTTTGGGGAATAATCACAAGAGAAATCACTCGGCACCATAGATTGTGGCTAGGGAACAAGCAGTCTTTATCATGAATGGTCCTTCTCGCTAGAGCCATGTCTGTAACATATATACTAAAACTTTAGTATTTGTGCAGTGAGGGAATGCATCTAAGATCAGAATAAAACATACCTTAATGACAAAATACGTTTCATCTAGCGTTGACCCTAGCTGTATTTTAAATGCATTGCCTCTTCATATTTCTTTGTTAGCCATTTTCTTTCCTTCAGTTCCTATGACAAAATGCTGTCACGTTGGACAACACATCTCTTTTACACTCTTTAAAGAACAAAGAAACAAAGCCATGCCAAAGCCCATTGGAAAAAGTCACATACCCATTTCTACGATGCTATCTTCATTTCTTTTTTCTGTTTTGGTGCTTTTAAATGAATAAATGAGTAACTCAGTAAAAGCATTATAGATTATACTTTAGAGATTAAATATCATTTTGTGTGTGTGAGACAAAGTTTCCTAGTAGCTAAGGTACCAGTCCTGGAACTAGCTCTGTAGACCAGGGTGGCCTCAAACTCACAGAGATCTGCCTGGCTCTGCCTCCCAAGTGCTGGGATTAAAGGTGTGTACTGCCATAGCCCAGCTGAAATTAATTATCTTTCCCAATGCTTTGGGTAGAGCAAACTTTGGGTTCAACATCAAGGAAGAGATCTCAAAGAATAAGATTCACAATAATGTCAAGTTAAACTAGTTAGTGACTTCTTGCCTTTGGCAACTGTGGCCATAGAATAATGTCCTCAAAGGATCATCTCATAAAGGTAGATGGTCCTGATATGTTGTTATTTCTGTATCTCCAATACCAAAATGTAGTGAGTTTTGGTTTACTCCAATATTGCTTCAAGAAGAATAGATAAAAATGAGTTTCCTTTTGGGTGTGCAAGAAGTAAGATGTGATAATAAGTCAGTGAGCCATTAATTTCTACTCCCATGTGAAATGTGAGGGGCCTTAGCATTGCAAACTTCACTTAGTTTGAAAGACACTAAATAATGTGTATTATTATAGGGATGGCATCACGTCCTCCCTCACTTTCTCATGAGTAGTAGGTGTTGTGGTATTTCACAAATCCTTCCTTGAGGAATGAATGCCAGTTCCTCAGAGCTGGGACTTACTAGAACCTAACAGTCCCTCGCTAATAATTCTAGAGTCTGATCTGAACTTCAGGGAGCTGCTCTATGGAAAAGCAATTATATCCAATATTTCCCAAATGTAGGATTTTGAAGGATCATTTCACTTTTCCAATTCAGGATCAGTTCTCAGGGCCATGTCACTACAGATTGGGAGCTAAATTCACAGCATCTTTCTTCCTAATCTGCTCCCTCTACTCCCAAGCTCCTGTTCATACTCAGAATTGTTTTAATTGAATTCTCACGTGTAAATATTTCTCCAATTTGTTTTTAGGGAATTTAGAGAAAAACAGTGCAATCTCAATACATATATGAAACTATAAAGACATAGGCATGGAATTAAACTTCTTTCAGAAGCTTTTTGAGGAATCTAAGAAAGAAATTAGAAGTGAACAAAACTCATAGATGTATATTATGGCAATATCTTTTTTATGCTTCATGATGTCATAAAATAAAAGTAAGATTTTTCTGAAGGTTTATTATGATAGATTTACACGTTGTACTGCAACTTAAAAACAATGGCTAGATCACGACGGTAACGTTTGATGACCAAATCCTTCTAAGAGTGACAGATTCTCTGACATAAAGAATGTGGAGGAGACTGGTGTTGAGCCAAAGATTTTAATAAACAGAAAGATGTGCTTATTCTATTCTTTTCATTGTGTAGTTTATGAGATTAATTTATTGTATTCTTAGTCCTGTAGCCTTTGCATAGGAATTAAAGCAGGGTTTGATGTACTCTTATAACCTTTAGCAAATTTATGTGCTGTCAGATTAGGGACAATACTAAACAAGTTTAAATTCTTTTTTTTTTTTTCATGAGCTGAAAATATAATGGGCAAAATATTTGACTTCTGGATACAATGGAAATATATGAATTAATTTAAAGGACACCATGAGAATTGAAGACCACAGAATGTGTTTTTTTCCTCCTGATGTAGCAAGCAGAATTTGAGAGAGGCTGTGAGTAAAACCATGCGCAAGTATTTCCTCTACATTTCTTTAGAGTTAGCTCTTCTATATTGAACTTGAATTTCAGAACGATACTCCTTTAAATATTTGGAGAAAACCCTTATATCTCCTTAGGAGCTTGCATTTTCAAAAATGTCAAATTTCCCAATCCATTTTCATTTTGTTATTTCTGTGTATTACCTCCTTCCCTGAATATAACACAATTCAGTGTTCTTTGTTGACAGGACTAATTTTCTACCAGAAATGTAAACCATTATGTAGCTAACCAGTGCTGTTGATTTTTAATGTAGTAAAAAAATATATAAAGAAAAGCTTTACAAACAGTACCAGATCATGAGTCAATTGTGGAATTATGGGTTAGACGGTGTCTTGAGTCATTAGGTAATGAGACACCAAGCCGAATGCTCACTAGGATTTAGAAACAGTTACTCACTTACAGTACAAAGTGTCATGTGGGTGTGTTCAATTCCAAAGATAGATTCACATTGCAGGTGTCTTGTAATTACTTCTTAGGAGACTCAGACCTACTTAGTCTTACAACAATCAAGCTAAGCTATAAAAATTAAGTCTTGGCCAAATTTATATGGCCATGTTTTTTTTTTTTTCCAAAATTCAACAAAACCAAACATTCAAGTCCAAAATTCCCCACTCTTGTCTGGTTCTGCCTCCTACTCCACAGTTTTGCCTATATCAAACCCTGAGGAGACTTTTTTTTTTTTTTACTATAACAGGGCTTATCCTCTATTGCTGGCAACATTTTGTGTGAATTTTACATTTTCTGTGTGTCTGCAATAGAAAAGAACAAACTGTTCTTACAATACATGGCAGAAATGGACTCTCTTGGGCTGCCTATCTTGTCTCTGATGGATGTCTTTCTGAGGGATACTTACCCAAGTTCAAACATCATACTTTGCATTGCCCTTATTATTGTTTAATCTTTCTATTTAAACAATAATCTCTGTGTCAATCTTTCACATGAAATCCAATCGACCTAGCATTTACTTAAATGATTAGTGACTATATTACTATTCTTATGGAACTGCCATGCCAAATATACCAAAGTGGATTTCTGCATGTTTAAAGTGGAAAATATTTGTGTAGTTCACAAATAAAATATATCAATAAATGTTCATATTAAATAATTCATTGTATTTTCCTAGTATTATTTTGAGAATTCTATGGTATTTAAATTATCAACAGATAAAAATAGAATGTTAATTTATTTTGTGTGCATAGATTGCCCAAGCATTTATAAATGTGATAGCCTATATATGATTTTTGCCTTTCTTTGTAATTTTATACAGGAAATGACTGTTAACTTGAGGTGTCATGTCTTTTCATCAACTCAGGGTGCTCTATGTTAAGTAGTTTGTCTGTATGTACAAACCTTGGTCTTTATAAGAAAGCTCCATACTTTAAGGAAAATTGAGAAGAAGGAAAATAAGGTATAACCTGGTGGCCATAACGGCTTACATATCATTGAGAGATTTCAATGCCATGTTTGATGTTAAAAGATAAATTTTTTTCCCACCTCCTCTTTATTTTGTACTACTTTGAGTCCAGATTCATGATGTTTGATATGTGGTCTTGAAAGTCAGAAAAGAAGCATATAGAAATTAATTGAAGGTTAATATAAAAGTTCTTTCTGAAAGTGTGTAGTAAGTACTTAGGAACCTGAGTAAATTGTAAGATGAGTTTTATAGCTTATGACTATAACTAGGAAATCAGCTGGGTTCCCATACAATTGAACAGAAATTCCAGGAAGTCCACTGTGCTATACAAGCTACCCACCTACTTGTACTAATTGGAGTTTAAAGGGAACCTCTCCATTATTGCTTTTGGCCGTCCTGTGATGGCATGTGTAATTTATTTTGTGTTTTCTACAGCTGTTCCTTATCTTTCAACTTTTACATTGAGAAGCAATTACATTTTCTTGAATTTCCCAGAGAAGTTCACCGTTCTTGCATTTAGCATTTGTCAACTGGAAGTACATTTGAATCTAGGATGGTTCTTAGAATTTGGAAGGACTTACTAATCAAAAAAATTTTGATAAAAGAAAAATAATGGAACTGTAAAGGTCAGCAGATTCTTTAAGCATATTAAGGGACAAAATGCACACACAGATTAAAAGGCATAAATCAGTACAGTTGAGGCATCACTGAAACATTGATTCTCACCTGGCTGCCAAGCAACTTAGACCTAACATGGTCAGCTAATAATAGGATACTCTTGGAAGGACAAGCATTCTCTCCTCTGATAAAAGTGATTTTTCAAAGGTTGAGTGTGTGTGTGCATGTATGTGTGTGTGTTTTGTGTATGTGCATGGTATGTGTGTTTGCTTGTGTGTGCACGTGTGTGGCATATTCACTTGTGCATATATGTTTGTGTACATGTGTATATGTATTGTATGTGTGTTTGCTTGTGTGTGCACGTGTGTGGCATATTCACTTGTGCATATATGTTTGTGTACATGTGTATATGTATTGTATGTGTGTTAATATGTGTGTGCTCATGTGTGGGGCGTGGTATATTCCCATGTTGTGTATATGTTTGTGACATGTGTATATATGTGTGTATTTCCAATTTGTTTCTTTTTCTTAAAATAGAAAAGCAATGTGTTCTGCTGTGAATAAAATACAATGTGCTCAGTGCCACATGATTCTCTAGTCTTAGCAGTAAACTTACTTTAGAGTCGACTAAGCACTATTACTAATTTATATAATTAACATATTAAACAATAATAACCATGGGTTGATACTCTATAAATGACATTCTTTTGGTATTTCTTTAGTTTCACAAATGTAGTACTGTATTTATGACCTGTGATTAATCACATAATATAGTGCAGCTGGAGTATTTAATATAGGTTTCTCAATTTTCTGTTAGAAAGATAAATTAGTTCCTTTATGTTCTGGTATTGCACATCATGTTACCTAGTACTCCGGCATCTGTATGTGCTAGCAGACATAAGGTGGGGGGCGGTATTCAAGATTGAATGTGAAGATCGTGTTCTTCAACTGCTTTGGGTGGAGTTCAAAATGTTCATACTTTGCATCACTCTCAGACGGTGAAGATTTGACTGGAAATATTTTCTTTGAATCACAGTCTCAAGTGATAGCTTCTGCTTTCAGCGGTGTCTTCTTAAACATTTGAAACCCAACAAAGAACACTAGTAGAAGCTACTAATACTCTGAGTAGCTTAACTAGTAATCTGAAAGCAAATGATTAAGCCAAGAAAATTATAGACTTAATTGTAAAAGCAACTGACCCAAAGGTTACAATACGTAAGTAGAGTCTCTACTATGCTTCCTTTAGTTGAAGAAAAAATGCATTGTTTTTGGAGAAGTGCTAACAAAACCAGCTATGGATATAGGGGCCAATGATCTAAAAATGCTGCAGAGTCTTTCCCTCATATTATAGTTTTAACATGTATTTCAGCTTTACTTCTTGTCATCGTCATTATGTGCTTCCTTTTGCAGTAATGGGTACGGGAATAGTGGTAAAAACTGTAAATCTGAGGAGATTTCTGTGCTGCAGAATAATCCTACTGTACACTGTATAGATGTATTGCTCTCATTGTTAATAAAAAGAAGATTGGCCAATAGCTAGGCAGAATTGTGGGGGCAGAGAAAATACTGGCTAGAAGAGAAGAGTTACCAGGAGACGGCATGAGATGCAGAGTGAGTAGGAAGGGTAGTAAGTAGATGAGGTAAACAAACCTAAAGGGAACACATAGATTAATACAAATTGGTTAATTTAAGTTATAAGAGCTAGTTGAAAACAAGACTAAGCTACCAGCTGAGTTAATAAGTCTCTGTGTTGTTATTTTGGAACTACCTGGTGGGGCAGAAAACTGCCTACATTTCTGATTGGAATCCAAAGTAATCAACCAATGGTAGCACCAACCAAAATTCATAGATAGGCAATTAATAGAGTTAAATGCTTGCTTTTTATTTCTTTTTTGTTATGTACACATGTGTATCTGTGTGGAAGTGCTGTGCACATGTGTTAAGCGCCCACAGAAGTCAGAAGAGGGGTTTAGTTTCTCTTGAATTACAGGTATTTGTGCGCCATAGGTGATGAGAACTAAACCCAGATCCTATGCAGAAGCCATATGCGCCTTTAACCCATGACCTACATGTCAGGCCTTCACATCCTTTTGGTTTGCTGAATAATCCTCTAGAAGAATTTATCACAAATATTTTTACACATTCAGCAAAATGCTGTTTAGATACAATATTAAATCTTTTAAAGAAGGCTAGTAGTTTGAGTCATTTAATACAAATATCACGGCAAATTTACATTACTATTTTTTCTGGATTAAAAAAACACTATTGATAATAAAAAATAAACTAGTATGGGTTTTGTTCACAAAAATGTAAGAATACAAAAGCTAATGATTCAAATTAAGCTTATCGAACTTCACCTGCTGCTTATGGTCAATATAATACAATTTAAAATATTCTTTCATGAGTAGCATGCCACACTAAAAATGAATATGTATATGACAAACTGGTTTGTGATTTTGGAATGCTGTTGTTTATTTATTTTCTTAGGATTGTTGATGCAGTATGGTAAAGTATGTTAATGAGTTACTCAACCACTCACATGAGATTTTTGTCAGTCGGTCCTGTTGTTATTTCCTTTACTAAATGAATAAATACACACTATACGAATATTAGGTTTCAGTACAACAAACAGCTAGAATCATATGTGTTCAATTATAGCCTCCAGCATGAAAATAAGATCATTTCATACTATAAATTTTATTTGCAATATTTATGATGGATTTGAGTTGTGATATCACTTGAAAAAGTCTTTAAATAATTACTATAAACATACATAAACTGAGAGGCTATAAGTCAATGTATCCAGACATTATATATGAAATAAAGTGAGCAGTTTATTTCAATGAAACATGGGAAGTAAGATAGTTTTATCACATTGAAAATTATATAAGTATTATATAAAATTCAGAGCTGCGAACTGGATATGTATATGTAATACAAAATGTATACCTTTGTCAAAACAATTTCTCAAAATAAAGAGAATTAAATGATTTAATGTGAAAATATTAAAATTCAGTTGAAGTATATTTTATAAAATAAACCTATATAATGTAAATATGTATAAATTTACCTAAACATATTGAAGTTCTTTTGAATATATTCACTACTAAAGTTTTGTTTTAACTGTAATGTTTGAGATGCTAAAATTTAATTCTATTTGCATTTTGAATGCTTATGTTAGTATTTATGAATTTAACTGGAAGAGCTCACCATCTGTTGCACGTTTGTCTGCTTAGTTACTTAAAATATAGATAAAATTTTACATATTCACAGGAAATATTTAACAATAACAATTATAGTTAATTTTATGAAAAGATAGCTTTGCAGGTAGTTATCAACATAATTTTCCTACTATCCTTAAAATTATTTTATCACAAAAAGCTTTAAAATTATCATATTCTTTCTGTATATTGTAAACATGAGGATTTGTGATTCATTTTCCTTAATTATAAATATATATACATGTATGTGCACAATTTTATGTCTGTTTATGTATATATATATGTGAGGAAAATATTCAATCTCAATTTAAAACCACATGTAATTAAACAAAAGTAATACAAAAATAACTATTACCATCCTTCCTAAAAGTCAAATAATAGAAACATATCATTATTTTATTAACTTAGCAACATGAAGATAATATGTTAGCCTTTTGCCTGAGCTAACACACTATAAATATTTTACTGTAGAAATCTGAAAAAACAATGAAAGACAAACGACGTTTCTCAATTGCCTTTACATAACTAACTTGTATTCCTCAAATAATACGTTTTATGTCAGAAAATTTTAATCATGAAGTGGGTTTCTTGCTTAGCAGGTGGGTATCTTAGGCTTAGTAGTATCTTAGACCTTGGTAACATTGTCCATATCTTTTCTTCCCCAGTAACCTGCACAGCATTTCCAGGCACTATAAATAATAGCCAGCAAGGAAAAAGCACTTAGAGATGAGTGGGTGCTGGTGGAGTTGAAGGGAGAGAAAAGAGTGTGTAAGTAGATAGTAAACAGAATTCATAATATACAGGTATAAAATTTACTAAAAACTAACCATGTTGATAATATTTGTTTCTACCCAACATAATATATTCTCTGGATGAAATGTAAAATCCATCTTGCATTTTTTCTATTTGCAACCTTGTGTGACAAACACTAAAACAACTAAACTGCAAACATATACACAATAAATTTAAGAGTTCCTGAATGACAGTCTATAAATAATATTGCATATTTGTGGAAAATAGACAAAATTTGGGTCATAGACCTTGAGATTCTGAGAAAAGTCTCTTAAAATTAATTATTCACATTAACCACTAAAGAATTTCAAGTCATTTCTAAACGTCAGTATATTAAAATTACATGGATTTTAGAAAAGCCCCAATCACATTGGATAACACTGATATGTTCAACAGCATTAAAATTAAAATTTGGGCCTTGAGAGATGGATTAGTGGGCAAAGCTCTTGATGCATAAGTAGAGGGACCTAGGCTGTCAAACACAGCAATAAGGCAAACAATAGAATACTCTATAGAAGTTAAAGACTGACATCCAAGTTTATCCTCTGACTTCCACATAGATGTTGTGGCATGAGGGTACCATGCAAATATATCACCTACAAATATAAACACATGAAACTTAATTACATTTACAACTGCTAATTGGTGAATGGTAGAATAGAACCCAGTGGTACGGCATTTGTTTAGTGTCTCCAAGACTTGGGTTCAGTCTCTATTTGTGTAAAACAATCAATCAAAAACAGGCAAAATAAATTTCAAATTGGAAAAGGTATAGGTAATGCTAAAACTTAGAGAGGATTTTAGGCTTGTACATAATTCAAAACTGAAATTTATATTATGTACAAGTATTGAGAAAGCTTTTCTTAATCAAACCAAGGAGCCTCAGATCAATTAACAACTCTTAAAAATATTTAGAAAGCGAGAGTATACATGTCACTCAACTGTTAATTAAACTCTGTTGTAATTAGGAAAACAAAAATGTAACACATGTTTACATGATTATACCCCTAACAGATTGGAAAGACTGAATAATAGTGACAGTGTAAACATTAATGCAAATATAGGACAGCATGAAGGTCCATACACTAGTGATAAAGCCACTTTGGAATAAAAATCTTATTATCCAAAACATGGAGATGTTCACTATCACTGAATTGTCACTTCACTGAGCAATTATATAGTTACAAGCATGTTGGAAGAGAGATGTACAATAATTCTCACAGCATATATATACTCTCAATGAATAGGCTCCAACCTGTAGCTGATAACCAGGGTATTTGGAATGATAAATCAGTAGGCTCATACAGAAGACCAAGATGATATGGAAAACACAAAACAGCTGAGCCTATTACTGTGCTTGTTCTTGACAATGCAGGGATGTGACAAAGAATGAGCTCACAAGAAATGAGGTTTCTTTAAACTTCTATATTACAGCGTTTGGAGATGAACGCAGTGTTGATCCATCGTAGAGAAAACGGGAATGGGCATCAAATATGAAGATAGTTGGGTCATGACTTAGGAGTACCAAGAGGCTCTTTAAATTTTTGAGAATCTTAATTACACATGAAGTAAAACTTTGTAAAGGAAAATGTCCTGTTTATTCAGTTACATAGTAAAAAAATCACCTGTCAGGCAAGCCCTTGTTTATAGGATTTTACACATCTATGGATTAGGTTTCTTTTTTTTTTTTAATTGATGTTTATTGAACTCTACATTTTCTCTGCTCCCGTCCCTGCCTTTTCCCTCCCCACGAAACCTTGCTTAAGTTTCCCATGCTCCCAATTTACTCAGACGATCTTGTTTTATTTATTTATTTATTTATTTATTTATTTATTTATTTATTTATTTATTTTTTCTAATAGACTGTGATAGCTCACTATCAGGACAATGATGATACAACACACACTGTTTCCCTCCGTTTTTTAGTCAAGAACTGGAACACTTCATTCCATCCAATTTACCTTAAGGTCCAGCCAACACTGAAGATGTCAGTTCTATCTGTGGAAGAGCTAGGGAAGATCCCCTCCCAAACTCACCTGGGATTGTCAGCATTAAGCTGCGGGATTATAAAATAATACATGACTTCATTGTGAGCTGTTGAAGCTGTTACAGTTATAGTCATTATTTCATCATGCTTTCAGCGAGTAGTGAGTGAAAAGTACTGAGCTCCTCTCAGTCCTTTTCATAAGTGGAATCTTACAAAAAAGTTTAAGAACTTTTTTTGTTTTATTTTGTTTTATTTAGTTTTGCTTTTGATTTGCATGTGTTATAAACATACATATGCACCCTTACATATACACCCATGCACAGTGCATTTGGGGGTTAGAAATTGACCTCACATGTTCCCCTCTTTTGCTTTTATTTGAGATGTGATCTCTCCTTGAACCTGGAACTCACCATTGTATTGGCTAGATTGCCTTGTCCAGCAAGAATTGTCTCCTCAAAATCCTGCCTCTGTCTCCTTATCACTGCTATTATATACATATGCTTACACACCTGTAATTTACATGGGTTCTGTACAGTGGTATATTATGTATACTTTAATAAATAAATCTTGCCTGCAGACCAGAGGCAAAGCTAAAGCTATTAGAGGTCAGGTAATGGTGACACACCTTTAATCCCAGGATTTGGGAGACAGACAGATGGATCTTTGTGTGTTCAAGGATACTCTGAGCTACACAAGATCAATGCAGAAGCACATCCAGGTGGTAGTGGCTCATACCTTTAATCCCACTCCTAGGGAGCCACATTCTTTTAATTCCAGCACTGGAGAAAATATAAAATGGGGGGGGGGAGGGAAAGGCTTAGGCTGCTTAGTCTAGAGTTGCTCAGCCATGGAACAGGTAAGACTAGTAACAAGGCTGCTTTTTTTTTTCTGGGTTTCAGGTTGAACCCTAATTTCTGTCTCTGTCGTTTTATTAGATGTGCTACAATTCTGATTATATAATCTCAGCACAGAAAGTACTTTATTGGCTGTCAGCTTCAGAATTTGAAGCTGTAGTTGTGGAAAGCTAAATTATACCACTTCTACATCCTCTTAAACTGGCTAAACAGGGCTCAGGCCCCACACGTCTCAGTGAGAAAACAGGCCAACATGTGGTTCATAGACCTTGGAAGACAGTTGAGGGCTTTCTGCTTATCTAGATGCACTGTCTTAGTTGTATGGAATCTCAAACTTAATGACAATTTTTTATTTCATTTTTATATTAATACTAAAAACTTGCACTCTGAATATCTAGCACTGTACTTGGCAAATAGTAGCTAACCAAAGAAAACTTCATATAATAAATTAATGAGATATTTTCTTATTTTATTTTGGCAAAACTAAGGATTCATCTCAGTGGTTCCCATAGGTTAGTCGAGAGATCTTCTACTGAGGCATATTCGCAGCCCCAATGAATCTTTTATATTTATAAAAATATGCACAGGCTCTACATTTTCTTGTACCCAGAAGAGTAAAGTTCTTGTTTTTTAAGGCTAAATCAAGTATCATGTCAAGAGCATATTAAAGCATAAATTCTATTTGTCCAACACCATTGTATCTATCATGTCACTCCCATATGCTACACAAAGCATTTACTTAACTCAGCAGTAAACTCACCAGTAGTACTATAAAACAATAGTGAAACAAGAACTGTTAGGAATTCTGTGTCTCTCACAAATGCCTTAAAGGCCTATGTATTACTAACAAGAATGAGCTTCATGTTTAATATAATTATAGAGATGAACACTGAAATTATGATGCAGCAATTATGAACATTTCCTTGTGTTACATATCAAATTCTGTAGTGTTCTAAACTCTTAACTGGTATGTGTTTACTTAATTTTCATGTTTATTACATATCAAATTGTGTGCTGTTCTAAACTATTAACAACTGGTATGTGTTTATTTAATTCTCATTGTTTAATATTCTAGAGAGAATATTATTCTCCATATGTCACAAACGGAAAACCTGGGAGTTAGAAAGAAACTAAAGCAAAATGGTGTGTAAGTAAGTGCTCCTCAAGAAGCATTGAGGATAAGGGCATCTGGCTTTAGAGTGGAGTTCTTGATGTAAATGGGACTGTGTTTCAGTCACCCTGTCTTCATGATGAGCATGCTGAGATTCATGCCCTGAGCAAAGGGAGAGTAAGTATTTTTCTCTAAATATTATTCCTGAAAAGGATTCAAATCTACTAAATTATCTGTTTTCAGAAGCATTGATAACAATATGTACTTGTTAACAATAAGTCAAAACTAGCAAACAACCACTATGATTGGCCTACATAGTATTTTTTCATAGTGCTATTTTACCATATCTGGTGTCATAAAGACTCTTCCTGAGTGCTTATAGACTGTGCTCATTTCTGGTAACAGGGCAACTATACAAACTGTCATTCAATTTTTGTTTTTGAGATCAGGAAGAAAAAAACAGAAGCAAACTTACTAATACCTGGGAAGCAGTAAGCAATTCTTTCATCATATTCTTCTCATTTTTTTTACCCAACTATGTATGTAGTATTTCCTAGAACTGTTGTACCAAAATAGTAAAATATTGGAGTCAGACAACCTATGATATAGGGACTTGAAGCTCTTTTGTGGGTTGCCACCATGAGGAACTCATTTCATTTTTAACATCCAGAAATTTGCTTAAAGAAAATAGCCACTTTTAGGGGGCTAAGAAATGATAGGAACACTTTGTAAATATAAAATCAGGACTTTCAACATCAATATAATATGCCTACTAATTCAGTAAATTATAAAAGCTAAGAAATGTAAACTTGATGTAATATCAATATACTTTAAAATTATCTAAGATAAAGGTTGCTCAACTTGTAAGTTAACAACCACCTTTGGGCAGAAGGGGAAGAAGAAGGGAGAAGGGGAGTGGAGGAGGATAACTTGAGGGAACAGGATAGTCAAGATGGAGGAAAGACAGAGATGAGAGCAAGGAAAGGGTATTTTGATTGATGGAGCCATTATGGGGCTAACAAGAAACCTGACACTAGAGAAATTCCCAGGAATCTATAGGATGACTCCAGCTAAAACCCTAAGAAATAGTTGAGAGGGTGCCTTGCCCTGTAGTCAGACTGATGAATATGTCAAATGCTACCATAGAACTTTCATCCAATAGCTTTTGGAAACAGAGGCAGAGTTCAGCATTTGAGCACTGGACTGAGCTGCCGAAGTCCAGTTGAAAGAGTGAGAATATAAGAGAAGAAATCAAGACCATGATGGGGACACCAACTATTACAGTTTACCCGACCTAATGAGAGCTCACCAACTCCAGCTGGACAGGGAAGAAACCACCATAGGACCAAACTAGGCCCTTCTCCAGTTATATGGCTGGGGAAGATCGAGGGGCCATTGGCAGTGGCACCAGGAGTCATCCCTACTACTTGTATTGGCTTTTTGGTAACCCATTTTGTTCGGATGGATACCATGCTCAGCACAGAAATAGTAGAGAGGGCCCTGAACCTTCCCCATAGCATTGTGCCTTACCCTCTTACGTTTATTATTACATTTATCTCTTACATTTATTATTCTTATCTCCTTTTTAATCATCTGCAAAATGAGTCATAAAGTGACTATTTACTGGGTGTACCAGAAGATGGAATTAATCTCGCAGAATCAACAAAGGAACTTCCAGTGTTTTAAGACTTGTTAGAATTATGTGAATTCTAGTTTACTGAATATGTTTTAAAAGTCTTTAATAGGGAAACAGATGCAGTTTTTGGAAAAGATAAAATGCTAAGAAAATTTGATGTCTTCTCTTATACTTTACCTCACGAGAAAGACCTAGCTTGCATTTATTTTCATTAAAAATGAGTGGTTTAAGAATGAAGAACATTGACTTACCATATTTTAATAAACAACCTTATATTATTTTTGGATGAAACATGATTTTTGTTTTTTATGCAAAATTATTATATTACCTGTATGGACACTCGTTTTCTTGAGAAAAGATATTTATGCACTGGGACTTGTGATGCAGTCCAGGTTGGTCTTACATTCATAGATATGTGCTTGCCTCTGCCTCATGAGTTGCTGGGACTGAAAGCATGTACAACCACACCCTGAGAAAAATACATGTAATGAGTTCCTATCCAGAACTGTCTTGGTTTCATTATCATGGTAATACAACAACAACAAAAACAATATTTGTAACTAAATGCAGAGTAACATATATTGTTAAAAACTCAGAAATGATATAAAGAAAACAATTTATCTAAACCAATATTAAAATGAAGAATGCCAACAAAATGACCTCTACAGTTCCTCAAATACAAATGCCCTAATGTACCAATAAAATATCCTGCCTTCAGTGTTCAATTCATGCCAGGGTTTTATGATCTTTGGAAGTATTGATTTCATCTTCAATTTCCTAAAGTAATAACTTCTTATAATAATAAATCTCCATGTTCTAGACAAATCAGTCATGTGCAACGAGATCAATCTTCCCTTCTACAGAGTAACTCCTTTCTCAATACATATATTGAAGATGATTCTTTTAAAGAAACATGTGCTTAGTTCTGACTCCAGTTCTATCCTTTTTTTCAGTTTTTGTACATTCCTTCCACATCACAAATGCAAAAGCATTTATATTTGTCTAGATAATCTCTTCAGCGTATTCTGCTACAAACTTCATCATACCTAGTACTAATTTTATTTAAAGCAGTTATTTAATATTAAATGCACTCTCATATTTGAGAGGAAATGGGAAAGCCCAGATTGTACTCCAACCTTGGTAATACATATATTATATATTAGTTGTTTTTCTCAGTTAAGTTTTGAGTTTCAAATTACAAATTACAGAAATTGCAAGTGTGAGAAAAGAATTATGGGCATAAATTAATTAGGAAATGACACTTTATGGATCTGTCTGTTATCTATCAATTCTGTCTGTTTATCCATTAATCTATATTATCTATTTATCCATCCATCTTCTCATTCATCCATCTACCTACATACCTATCTATCTAACATCTATCCACCTATCATCTGCCTGTCTGTCTATTATCTATGTGTCTGTATGTCTGTCTATTATCTATCATCTATGCAGTTTGAAATCATGAGTGTATATCTATGCACTCACTCTGGGATCATGAGACATAGAAAAGCTCAATAGTCCACAAATCAAGAATAATTTAAGAAATTCGTATTTTAAGAGACATTTGAACAGGAAAAATCTAAAACGAAGTAAAATTTGAAATGTATAGTAAGATAGAAAAGAAACATAAAAATGAGCAAAACACCTACAGGCTGTCTTGTCACAGAAGTCAGTAGAAGAGAATCTGTAGAAGCTCTGTAATATGACCCGGTGAATCATGTTCAAGAACAAAAACGATGTTAGGATGGAAGCATCTGTCTAATATGTAGAATTATCAGTAGATAGAGATTTAAACGGGAACCATTTCATAGAGGAGAAAATAAAGAAAACATAGGGAGCAACTTGAAGAATAAATATGGTGTGAGTAAAGTAAGAGAGACAGCATATCATCTGCTTTTAAAAACCACAGTACACAGGACTAAAGAGATTTCTCAGTAGTTGAGGTCAATTGTTGTTCTTGGGAAAATGAGAGTTTGCTTCTTAGTGTTTACGTTGGGCAGCTCACCATCTCTTGTATCTTGAGTCAGGGGATCAATACCTTCTTCTAGACTGTTTGGGCATTTTAAATCATGTAACATGTAATGCATATGTGTACACAAGCGTGCACGCGTGCACACTCACACATGAGAGAATGCATAGAATGTTTAAACACACAAAATATAAAGAGACAAAGGGAAGCAGGTTTATAAAAGGGTGACTTTGGGTTGCTTTTTCTTCTCATTTGCCCACATTTTTCGATTTGCACAAACATTAGATTTGTTTTAAAGTGGAGAGAATGATTTTTATTATTTAAGTAGTCTCTTCAATTATAGTCATTGATTTTACAGTGGCCGAAAGCTAACACTTAATTTTATCAAGTTTAGAGCTTGTTTCTAACATGGTTTAAGTCACAAACAACTAGTAAATATTGAATAAGAACATAAGGAAGAAAAAGGGGAGTGATATTTTCCTATATATTTGCATTAAGCAAATTTTATTATGGATCATCTCAAGATAACCTCTAATAAGAGTGTAACTCTTCTGATACTATACCTGATAAACTCTTGTGATAATGGTAGGATTCTCTTTTATCTCATCTGTGAAAGAGAGGTCTCAGAAGTTTAGTTTTCTAAACAGCACAAAAATACTTTCTAAATAGCATCAGGTACCGTTAGATACAGCTCTAGGGGAGAAAGGAAAAACTAAGATAATTGCATCAACTCACATCATCAGATTTTCAAATTCAATATGATAAATTTTATACAAATATTCTTGTTCTGCAGTAGCTGCCCACAAGGCAAAGCAAATGGTTTATTAAAATATTAATGCTGTGCTTGTAGAAGAATTGATGTGAAATCAGGTGCCTTAATGTCTCATATATTAAAGTTATAGTATTCTTGTGAGATGGGATCATATTCTGTGTGTCTCGTCCAAGTATCATCTATAATGGATTAAACACAGAGGACAAAATACTTAATGATATTTGCTCTTGCTCTGTCTCCTGAAACTTATTTGCACTGCAGAGTCACTGTGCTTTTAGGAACAGTATAAAGACCTTTTATATACAGGACAGTTTCAAAGCCACGTTAACTCTTGAGTCACTCCTCCCAGTCCATTACCATGACACTTTTCTGTGGAGATGCAAAGAGTAAAATTCTGAAAGTTTTAAGTCTTGTAAGAGTTATCCACATCAGAGCAAATGCAGAATTTTAAGAAAAAACAAACCAATAGTGTGGTATGTTTATTCTGGTGCAGTGCAATGCCAGGATTTATCTCTCTGGTTTTAGCCACTGAACAAAAGCATTGTCATCCACCCAAATCAGAAGCTGTACCTCTCAGTGTTTGCTAATGGTCCATTAGGGAGTTTGAATGGCTTCCAAGATATTTACTTCTCTCCTGGTACCATTTCTTCATCTTGTGGCAAGATCAATTTGTCCTTCCTCAAACACTTGCACTGTCACTATTATGATAGATAGAACTATCTCTACTCAAAGTCAAATCAAACTGTATAGTGATGTGGTTGATGTGGCTTTTTTTCCTAGAGAGGAATTTTAATAAGAACATACATAAGTATTTGCTTTGTTTTCTCAGTTTATTTTATATCCTTAAATACTATAGAAAGGAGCAGAAATACAAATCTCTTAAAGATTCATTTTTGAGTATGAAGGGGTCCAATTCTTGTTATCTGATGACATATGTTTATGCTGGCTTAATATAAGAACATTCACTGAGATTAGTATGCAGCAGAAATCAAAAAAAAAAAAAAAGAAACTTCAATTCCTGCCAGAAAGTTTATAAGTTAGATGTTGAGCCCCAAAATGCATGTGTTAATACTGGAAACAGCATAGAGAAACAGAATTATTATTGGAGTAAGTTAGATTTCTAGATGAAAATAAGGTTAATTCTATTGTCCCCGAACTGACAAGGGGTTATAAACTATTAAAGAAAGTTGCTATAATAAACCATAGGAGTCACTGAAATTTGCCAAAAGGTAAAGCCAATAAGCTTCAAACTGTAGACCCTAGAAGATTCAAAAAAGCTGGCAGAGGAGACCTATTATTTTTTCTGATTCTCATTTAGATACTGAAAGCGGTAGCTTTTGCATTCCTTTCTCATTGAACTGGCAGGGTAAGAGAGAGATGGATTTTCTGACACCTGGATTCCCTGTAGAGGAGGTCAGCAAGCCCCACGGGGTGCCTGCGCATCCCTATGGAGACTAAGCATTTTGTGATTTCAAAGTATTAGTACTTGGACTCAGAATGGTGAGCGCTTAGTGTCCTTTAGTGCTTGTTTGATAGCCTTGGAGCAGCAGAAGCGGTTTGCTGGGCATTCTGCTACAGACTTAAGGCAGAAGATTAAACTACCATTTTTTTCTTTATTTCTTCCAAGTAAATAGTCCCATTTTAAAATGCTATTTCCAAACTCATTCAGAGGTTCTTCTTTATATCTTTGACAATGGATCCCTTGGTGACACTTAAATAGTCGAGATTTAGAGAGTCGGGGGAGCAGTAAAAGTATTTGGAATGCAATGTTGTGAATCACTTTTGCTATATTCTGTGAATCCTATTGAAATATTACCATATTTTGACAATTTATTGTAAATAATGTTTTATTTTTCTCTGTTAGAAGATATAAGAGTTGAATATGTCTGGAAAAAGGAGTCATGATTCAACAATCAATCTAAAAATATGGGAACATATGTTAAACAACATTCTCTGAAGACTTGTAATATAGTCTGTTGTCAGTGTGTAGGGAAGGACAGTAAAATGCCCATAAGAATCTTAAAATGTGTTGTAGAAGATAGCTTCTCCTTTAAAAGTGTAAGAAAACCACAGCATCAATCAGTGTTATTGGGAAATGGCCTCCGTTACATGAAAGAATTCTGACCTTGGTAATGTGGTAATGTGTGGTAGTCAGTTTTCTGTTACTATGATAAACCACCATGGGCAAGGCAACTTACAGGAGAGATTCATTGGCTTATGGTTTCAGATCATTACAGTCCATAATGGAGGAGTAAAGGAAGAGCTGCAAGCCTACATCTTCATCCACACAGTATGAATCAAGAGGTCACTGGGAATGGTTGAGTCTTTTGAAACTTCAGTGCCCATAGCCAGTGACATATCTCTTCCAACAAGACCACACCATACCACATAATCCTTCCCAATCAGTGCTACTAACTGTGGGCTGAGTAATCAAAGATAATATCCCATAGGTGCCATTCTTAGTCAAATGATGGCATGTTATATCACACACACACATTTGTGTACATAGATACACACACACACACACACACACACACACATATATATATACACATGCATATATATGATTTTTTAGGCATCAGGTCATCATTTGAGACATGATTTTATTTCTCATTGATGTCATCTTTTAGAAAAACCATGGATTTCAGTTTTTCTAGTCTATTAAAATCACAAGAACTATTTGGTAATTACTACTAATTATATACTATTTTTATACTCTAATTTCTTCAGACAAAATAATAGTCACTGTTATGCTTCACTATCAATAAGATACATTTTAGATTTTATTCCACTGAACATTATATTTAAATAAATATATTAGCATCCTGATTTTTATATGTCTCACTTGATTGAGTCTCTGCCTATTCTGCGAAGCATCTCAACTATGTTCTCACACACTAAAGATCTGGAACATGGCTCTGTAACCAGACACTACTCATCAGCATAACAAGTTTCTATGGAAACTGCCTAAGCACAAGCTGTATCTGCTACCTGGATTTCCTAGTGATACAGACCCAATAATAGGATATTAAAGGTAGCATATTTTATTTAGAAACAATTACTACTTTGTGCAGTTTGGGCAATTTTTATTGTAACTTTTTTACACTACTTTTAACTTTCATGGTCATTGTCAAAAGCATATTTCATATAAATATACATTATAGAGTTAAAATATTTGCTTCATATCCCATAGTTTCTTCATATTATGTCAGGATTTTAATAACAGCAGTAAAATTTGAAACATACTATAAATGCTTCTTTGTAACTTATAGTTTTCTACTAATTATACAAATAACTCCAGGAGATTATAATGATCATTTAATTTCTTATTATCTGCTTGTTCTTTCATTCCTCAGTAAGCAATGCTTCTATTAATAGCCTTAATTATAAATTCATTTCTGCTACCACTTTTAGAACAATAGGATAGTTTTCCAAAGATGAAATAATTCCTAACATTATTATTATATATTACTTATTGTAATATAGTCTACATCTACTCACAACGCATATATGAAAGCCTCATGCCATTACACTGATTTTTTTTGGTTCTCTTTGCCTATATAATGGTCAATAATTGTTTATGTGGCTTAGACAGCTTTGAAAGCTGAAATTTTTATTTTCGTTTTTATTACTTGACTGTCTATTACTTAAAATTTTTATATTTATTTAAATATTTCTATTTCTCCTAAACTCATAAAATCTACTGATATGCTTAACATAAATATATAATTTATGATATATTTTATTAATAATTTGAGAATTTCATAAAAGTGATTTGATCACAATCGCTCCTCACTTCCCCTTCTATGAAATATTAGAGCTATTTATGCTACCATCCTAGCCCTCAAATTTTTGGCTTTTCATATTTTTTTTAAATAATAACCTATCTCATAGCAGTTGTTCTTGTCCTCCGAGCCTTACATTATTTCTGGCACCTCTTCTGTGATGTTCCCTAAGACTTAAGTATATAGATTAACTGTAATTTACAAAAGTGTTGCCAGGGGAAAGGCACCGCACAGTTTGTTGATCTCTGCAATTTGACCACTTGTGGCTTTCTGTAATGACCTCCACCTATAGCCAAAAGAAGCTTCTTTGGTGAAGGCTGAGCACCACACTTATGTGTGAGGATGAGGATGAGTATTTAGAATGCAGGTAGAAAATACAGTGGTTTGGGGCAAGGATAGGAGTAGGTTCTCCTCTAGGGTTCACGATCTCACCAGCCTCATGCAGTCGGCTAAGGTCTTGGTGTAAGTATGAGTTCTTTCTTCTTAAGAGGATCATCAGTCCAGTTATTAGCAATGTGATTCTCTTTGGATCATATGTGTTGCAAAATTTTTCTCTCATTTTATTACCTCTTTTTAAATTTTATTTTCCATGTCTTTAATATTCTGCCCACATATTATGCATGGTTTCACTTTCTATATTTCTATTAGCCATGAACAACTGGGTAGCCATCCTAAAGAGAATTTCTTTTTCCCTTCACTTTCACCAGTATGCCCTCAAAGTAAATCTTAGTGATTATGTATAATATATTTCTTTCCTTAATTTGAGAATTTCATCTCTTCTAATAAAAGAAGCATTTTTAGCTTCCCCTTGGCATCTCCGAATTTCAAAAATTATTACAGTTGTACTTTGTGGACGTTAGTAATTAAAATAAAGGTTACATAATGACATAATTGACCCAATTCTGGTAGGTGTCTACTGCATGAGTGCACATGCACTCACATACGTCTTTCTCCATCAGTACCACACCATTCATGTCTGATTTAATTTGAAAGAGACAGAAGTAATGACTCTTTGAGTTGAAGTTAATTTTAAAATTTAAATTTTAGGAAACAGCTGTAGTCAAGAAGTAAACAAAATGGATATCGTAAAGAGTACATCACTTCAGTGATTACAATATGTATATTACCTAGAACATCTATATCTTCACATGAAATGTATCTCTGAATTACTGATATTTTTACTGGATTTTAGCAAAACTAAATATGTCCATACGATAAATATGATAGCAATTTGTCACTTGTCCAGTTTCAAAAGATGATCATGATTTTAAGTTTAGAGTATCATTTAATTAATTCAGAGAAAATCATTTAATTTATTGGTTTTATTATATTTTGTTTAACTTTATATGTAAAAAATTTGTTGTTTTTCATTTTTCACTAAATCTGTTTCAGTGTATGTATGTTTGTGTGTGTGTGCGTGTGTGTGTGTGTGTGTGTGTCTGTCTGTCTGTCTGTGTCATTCTGTGACATACAAAACTTGGAAATCACGGATTCCTAACCATTATGATTTTATACATGTGAACTTTGACCATACTTTGGAAAATGTGTCGAGAACATGGTTGTAGGTTCTTAGAGATCCTAGGTAGTTTTTTTTTTAATTTTTATTTCTTAAATTTAACAGCAGACTTAGATATCTTCACAAGGTAAGTTGGGATTCAAGAAACTTTAGCTTGCAAAATCCAACTGATAGTTATTTTGACAAAGCTCGGCTTAAGTTAAGCTCAAATGCCTCCTTTAGCACTCAATGTTTACTGGAATCTCATCTAAATTGGCTGAGAACATACAAGGTTGATGTAGTGATAAATCATGATATAAATTCTGGAAAACATTGAAGAACCTGGTGAGACCCCATAGTTCTTTAATGAGATGCCTGTGTGGGGTGCTGGCTGAAGCTGATTGCCTTCGTGGAGTAGCTACTGTTTGATTTGGTCCTATTTTGCTAGAGTTGAGGTGCCTACTGGAGGTCACCAAAGCAGGATTGGCTCCATGCAGGAGAAAATCATACTCTATTAGTAATGTCTGCTCTGAGCACAGCTGGATGGAGACACAGTGAAATAAGCAGATGTTTAACATTCCCATTACATTTTCCTAAACTGTGATGTAAAACAAAAAGAAATTATGTGAGTACATGGTAAACATGAGATGAATTTTAACATTCGTAACTGACAGGTACTAATTATTTATAGAAAGAAACAAAACAACTTTGACATGGGTATTAGAAGCTAGTTCAAGGTTGCAATTTGTTTTGTTTTCAATATTGTTTAATAAAATATCCTAAATAGTCAATCTACTTTTCTAAATCATTTGAAATCAGAGACAACATTTCTAAGTAGGATTTTCCTTTTTTTAAATTGAAAATAGATACATTTCTCATGAAATGGATCCCAGGCATAGTTTCCCTTCCATTTTAGCTTCTGACTGCCTCTCACTCCTCTCCCAAATAAACGTCTCCTCCATTTCCTTTTCAGAAAAGTTCAGGCCTCCAAGAGAAGATAGCAAAAGAGAACAAAAAAGATACAACGAAAAGGCATACGTCCTCATATTGAGGCTGAATGATGCAAACCATCAGAAGAAAAACAGTCTGAAAGGCAGGCAAAAGAGTTAGGAGTCTTAGCAAAATACCAAGCTAACAGTATAACATATATACAGAGGACCTGTTGCAGAATCCTGCAGAAACCCATGCGTCCCTATGAGCCCTTGTGAGCTCTGATTAGTTGATTCTGGGCCATGTTATCTTGGTGTTGTCCATTTCTTCTGACTCCTCCAATCTTTCTTCATGATCTTCTCCTGGGTTCTGAATCTCTGAGCGTTTGGACCCTATGGAGACCTTCAGTTTAGACTCTTTATTTCCGCAGTGTCTGATTGTATGTCTAGACACTCATATTCAACTGCTGCTGGAGGAAGCCTCCCTGATCATGACCTATTATATGTCTCTAGGTATTCAGTCTTTGCTGTCCCATCCAGGCTGTGTGGGGTATAGGCTCTCTCTAGTGGTTGTACCTCAAGTTAAACCTGACGTTGGTTGGCCATGCCCACAAGTCCTGTAGCACGTTCTCACTGAATAAGTACCAGGGTATCTCTTTTTTCCCTGACTCCAATATGATTAATGTAAACATGTATCATCAAACTCAGTTTGTTTTCACTGATTTTAAACAGATACATTTATAGTTTTTATTACTGACATGTTCAAAAATGACTTAACTTTCAGGGTTAATGTTTTCAGTCTTTAAATACTATGTCTTTAAAATCTTGATAATATACACAGGTATTTTCTCCATGCTATGCATTAACTATATCTCCAATTATTCAGTATATAAATTTAATCACCTAAAATATGCACTTATTTGTGAA
>NC_022032.1:13452980-13456399 GCF_000317375.1 Microtus ochrogaster | reverse complement strand
TATATATATGTATATATATATATATATACACACACACATCATGGGTTAAGGTTGGTCATTCTTTTTAAAGTGATTTTTAAAAGTTACAGCATTTTTAGATCCAAAATACGTTACTTATGGTTGAATTGGTACAAGGTTGGAATTATTTGTGTCTTGAAAGTTTGCTAAAACTAAGCTGACCTGAAAAACCATCTGGACCTATGTTTTTTCTTGGTGGGAATATATTTAAATGAAGCAACAATATTGCTCAAGTTAATGACTGTGTGTGTGTGTATACACTTTCATGATCTTTCATTGCTTTTTATTTAACTCAAGTTTTTACATTGTCCTTTATATGGGTAGCATTGACATTAGAAATCCACGGCCCATCCTTGTGCTGATAATAACAGATCTTAGATCACTCAGCCCTAAGTCAGGTGTTTCTACAAATTCCTTCCCTGAGCACAGAGAGAACTTCACACCAAGGGGGTGTGGAAGTTAGAAGAGAGTATGGAGGACACTAAGGAAACAAGGCTCTATAAATCAACCTTATGAATGTTCAGATGAACTCAGAGAGGCTGCAGCAGCATGCACAGGGCCTGCATGTTCCATACCAGGTCCTTGGCATACATGTTTTTGTGGACAGAAGTTTCTGTCCTTTCTGGTCCTGCAACTGTTCAGTCCCAAATAAGCACACTGAGGTTTATAATAATTATAAACTATTTGGCCTATTGCTGTGGCTTATAACTAACTGCTCTTACAACTTAAGATGATTCTTATCTATGTTTCACCACATGACTTGGTACCTTCTCTCAGTAAAGCCTTCTCACCTTGCTTCTTCTGTGGCTAGCTTATGACTGTGTCTATGCCTTTCCTCTTCCCAGAATTCTCCTAGTCTGTCACCCGCAACTATAGTTCCTGTCTTGCTATAGGCCAGTCAGTGTTTCATTAAACCAGTACAAGTGATAAATCTTTACTGTGTACAAGAGGATTATCCCACAGCATATTATGGCATGGAGTTTAGTGTATTTATAGGATTCCTGAGTATAATACCAAGTAGTTCTCTTATTCTTATGCCTTCTCGTGCTCTTTTCCTTCTGTTTGTTTGTTGTGCCCAACTCTGATGTTTTAGCTTTTGTTTTATTACATTATATTTTATTATTATCCATTAAAAGACTACTTGCTCTCTCATGTGAGACCAAAAGGGGAAGTAATGAGGAACTGTGAGGAAAATATGAAGGGAAAACCATCATCAGGGTATAGTATATGAGAATAAAACAGAAAAAAAATCCAGAAAATTAGCAAAAACATGGAAGATGTTTTGTGTTCTATTAGGATATCAAGATGTTTCATATGTATATAAAAGTTGATAAATATTAATTAGTGTTCAATAATAGCACATGTAATTACTTAGAAATAATTAAATAATTTTAATGAAAACATTATATCAAATTAATTATTACAATGCCTAAAACAGTTCTGTCAGCATCAGATAACATGTATCTACATGAACAAGTCCTGTCCAAATAATACAGTTGGCCAAAGTTCCATGTGGATGAAGTGACGTATGGGAAGATCACACATATTTATTCAGAGTTATTGTCCTTAGAATTAAGTAGAAATCATTTACAAAATGTTCAGAAAAACCTATTTATCTGTGATGAGAACAGTTTAAGTGGTGTTAGGACAGCACAGCTTTGGGGCCCTCTTGTCTGTAATACTGCCAAAATCATCACCCTCTTCTGGTATGTCATCCATCTGTCTCGGAACTGGTTCTATATAAACCCCGTTCTCACTTCTTGTATTCCCGTCTGTCTATTCTCATTTAACCACATTGCACAGTCCTGCACTTTTTCTTTTCATTGCCAATATGAAATACTGGCTCTTTAATTGTTCTCTACTTCTTACAATTAACTAACTGAAATTTTAGAATGCCAAGTTCTCCACTCATACTATAGAGTATGAATACTCAACTCTATTGAATCCCTTGCAGCTTGCTTGATACAGAGATATTTTGTTATTCTATCGGTTATGTGAGGGTGTAAACAACTTTTTTCTTTGATATGAATAAAGAATATTATAATTTGCCGGCAGAAAACTAGAAGCAAACTGGGAACTTTTGCAACTTTTGCAAAAATGTAAATAAAAAAAGCCCAAACCAGTAGTTTATTCAGAAAAGTCAATTAGAATTTCAGGAAATTACTTACTAAAGAAATTCAAGAAAATATTATTATCGTGAACAAACCCATTTTAATGATTTTTAAGACAGTAAAAAATTAAAAATGTTGCATATTATATTGATTTTATAGTATCCCATCATCTTAGGTCACAAGCATTTATTTAATATTCAAATGGAATTTTTGAAAGTGATCATAACAGCATTAATTTAATAGCTAGAACTTGGAAACAACCTAGATGCCCCTCAAATGATGAGTAGACAAAGAACATGTGGTATATTTACACAAAGGAGTACTACTCAGCAGTAAAAAGCAAGAGCATCTTGAAATTTGTTTGAAAATTCATGGAACTAGAAATAAAAACATTTTGAGTGAGGTAGCTCAGACCCAGAAAGATGAACATGATGTGTACTCACTCATAAGTGGACACTACCTGTAAAACAAAAGGTATTGAGCCTGTAGAACATGCCTAGAGAGGCTAAGTAACATGGTGAACCCTCAGTAAATCACATATAGATCCACATGGGAAGGGGAAACAGACAAGATCACCTGATAAAGTTGCGAGCATGGGGGTGGGGCTAGAAGGGGAGGAAGAGGAAGAGTGTAGAGTTGAAGAGGAGGGGAGAATGGGAAGAGAAAGGAGAACTTGAGAGAACGAGATGGAGAAAGGACGGAGATAAGAGCAAAAGAAAAGATTTTGAGGGAGCCATTATGGGACTAGCAATGAACCTGGCACTAGAGAAATTCCCAGAAGTCGACAAGGATGATCTTAACTAAGATCCTAAGCAATAGTGGAGGATGCCTGAACTGGCCTTGCTCTGTAGTCAGATTGATGAATATTTTAAATGTCACTATAGAACCTTTAGCCAGCAACTGATAAAAACAGGGCAGAGACTCACACTGGAATACTGGCCTGAGCTCCCAAAGTCCAGTTGAAGAGTGGAAGGAATGAGAATATGAGCAAAGAGGTCAAGACCATGATGAATACACCCATCGAAACTTTTACCTGAGCTAATGTGAGCTCACCAACTCCAGCTGGGAAGGAACCAGCATAGGACCAAACTAGACCTTCTGAATTTGGGTGACAGTTGTATGGCTGGGCTGACTGTGGGGGTGACTAGCAGTGGTACCAGGATTTATTCCTACTGATTTTTTACTGGCTTTTCAGGAACCATTCTCTTTATATGGATATTTTGCTCAGTCTAGATATAGTAGGGGGCCTTGGTCCTTCCCCAAAGCAATGTGTCTTATCCTTTCTGAGGA
>NC_022032.1:13437435-13452774 GCF_000317375.1 Microtus ochrogaster | reverse complement strand
AAAAAAAAAAAAAATCAAATAAAAATAAATAAATATAAAAAGAAAGTGATCTAAGAGTATGCATAGCTCACACTGAAATATTCAATATTAATCAGATTTTTAATGAGTAAACATTAGATTTCTAGAACGTTTTGTCGAGGCTGCATGCCACTTGGTTATTGTTCTTGGTTTATCCAGTCATGGTGTTAAGGGGACACTAAGAATGTGCAGGTCTTTTGCTAGGACAGTTACAAAATAAACCCAAGGACCAAGATCAATCTCATTTAAAAATGCTGCGTCATTATAATTATGTATTGTTCAAACAAAAAATTATAAGAACCCAGGAGAAACAGAAATAACAAGATTTACTAAAAATTCGTAAAATGCCTTGGATTTTGTGACATTTTCTCGGAATGATATGTAAATGCAATGCGACTTTCTCCAGCTATGTGGCTGATATTAAATGAGCCGTGCAGATTGTGTGATCAAGAACCCACAAACATTTGAGAGAAAATTAACATTAAATGGTAAAGGGAGTCATGCAGCCAATACCTTATCAGAATGCTCTACATAAAAGCCTTATAATCACTTTCAGGCCTGGGAGAATGAAAAAAATATTTGAGAAAATTGAGCAAATGATTCACCCAAGCAAATTACCTTTAATTCTTAAACTCCTCTGGTTTATGAATAATTCCCAGGCTAATAAAGAACAGCACCTAGAATCCAAACACCTCTAAGTGTCTAAATTAACCTTTAGCCAATTTGCAGGGATTCCCAGATTTAGCTCTTGTGCCAGGAAATAATACTAAAAAAACGCATACTCAAAACAGTGAAAAACTGTTGTTTAAAAATACCAGCAGATAGGTTCCTGGCCATAATTATTTAATCCATGACAGACATCAACTCTAAGTCCTATCTTGTACTTGACATTCTGCTGAAATAATGATGAGCAATTGCTTGTGCCAAATTCCGCATACTCATAACATCGAGTCACTGCCTTTACTGGCCACTAAAGATGTTAATTAACTGTGAAGTACTGACTTCAAACCCTCAGTCCACTGGAAATGTCATCTAAGGTGATTTTCAATTATTTTCATATAAATAATCATGCCAAAACAGGTCCCCAAATTTGGATTTGAAAAACAATAGTGGAGTCTATTATGTATGCTTGCATCTTTAGAAACATTAGGATAGGTCAACATATTCTTTTGTTTGTATTCATTTGTCTTTCGAGACCTACCCTTCTATAATAGATGGGTTTGCCTGCTGATGTTTCAGATCTGCTGATGTTTAGAGAATATTTGTTTTATTGTTTTATTAACATTGTCTAGGTTAAAACCCCACCATGCATGTGCGTGAGACTATAAATTTGGTATGTGGGCTTTCTTAGCCTAATTCAGTCTCCTCTTATCTATAGAAAACCTGTCTCTCTTTATATAAGCCGCGCAGTCTTTCTACACTTGGGACATTTTGAAGTGTGCATTCACAAATTGGATATAGGCAACTTCCTTTTAAAGGTAGGCATTTGTGATTGGGAATATATATATGTCAGATGGTTTAATTGGCAGGTTAGACACACATTACTCCACATTTAAATAAATACAACTCTCTTTATATTAAATAAAATCTCCAGGCAGTACAATGCTTAAGTGGTTACAATTTCTAAGTGAAGAAATATCCTCAAACCTCTTAGACCTTTAGAATTTATTGTGATTCTATATTTCAGTGTTAATTTGAATAACGATTTTCTTATTATTAAAAATAGTGTGAAATTCTTTTCTGATATTGAGAATTGAAAAGAATAAAAACTGTATAAATAAATTATTTCTCAGGTTTTGTACTCTTTAATAGTGTACTTAAGACTAAATTGAAGGCAAAATAGTGGTAAATTTCATATATCAGGTAATGTGTATTTCCTCTGTTCTGGTCAGACTTTTGATTTTGTTTTGATTTTGTTTTATTTTTCTCTCCTTTAATGGTAACTCATACCATTAGTCAACTATTCTACTGCTCTCCAGGCTATAAGAATGCTCTCCAGACTATAAAATGTCTATGTAACATAGACATATTCAGTAACACAAGAAACATTTCTGCATTGAGAATGAATTGGAGCCAGGCAATGGTGGCACATGCCTTTAATCCTAGCACTCAGGAGGCAGACAAAGTGAATCTCTGTAAGTTAGAGGCCAGCCTTTTCTACATAGTGAGTTCCAGGACAGCCATGGCTATTAGACAGAGAAACTTTGTCTCAGAAAATCAAAAGAACAATAAATAAGTAAATATAAATGAGATAGATAGATAGATAGATAGATAGATAGATAGATAGATAGATAGATAGATAGATAGATAGTAGATAGATAAGAGAGAGGGAGGAGGGAGAGGGAGAGAGGGAATGAATAAATGAATTGGAAATCCCAAGGCTTGTGATCATCCCAACAATATTAGTGGTAGGTTATATGGAGTCAGTCTTCTATCTGCAGTTGTGTCACTGGTATTAATTTGTTTATTACTCAGAGAATCTCTAGCAGATCATAAATGCATATGAGACAGGGCTTTCATACATATTTTCTCACAGCAAAGAAGGCAGTAATGAGCCCTAAGGAGGGCTAATTCCTGTTAAGTGCCTTAGGCAAAGGCATAGGACCAGTGCTGGGAGAACCACACATGGTCACCTCTCAGTTGAGGCCAAAGGAAGAAGTTGATTTTTACTGAAGAATATTTCACTTAAACTGAGGTTCTTGGGGATGTCTAAAAACCATCAAATGTAGCCGGGCGGTGGTGGCGCACGCCTTTAATCCCAGCACTTGGGAGGCAGAGGCAGGAGGATCTCTGTGAGTTCGAGGCCAGCCTGGTCTACAAAGGGAGTTCCAGGACAGGCTCCAAAGCTATAGAGAAACCCTGTCTCGAAAAATCAAAAAAAAAAAAAAAAAAAACCATCAAATGTGACACTAGTAAAATGCCTACACCTATTCTGCTCCATTCTGTCATGACTCAGGAAACCCTGCCTCCATTTATGGATAATGCATTGATTGTTGACAGAAAGAGCATTGAGTCAAAAAATAATTTAATTCTTGAATGAAATGCTCTGCATTTTTCTTAAATCAAATCAATGCATGCCTTTTGATATACCATCATATTACAAAATATGGAACCCTTACAATGAAATCATTTCAGCAGTCCCCTCAAATAAGACTTGAACCCTTTCGTATTTCTAATTGTATTTTCATTGTTATTTTTCTCCCTCCCACCAGTTTTTGAAAGATTAAAATAGTTGTGGTGGCTCACGCCGGTAGGATTTGCTGAAGGAGGTAGAGGCAGGAGGATCACGAGTTCGAGGCCAGCCTGGGCTACACATTTAAAAAAAATAGAATTATATCATTTACCACTGTCTTTTCTTCCTCTGGAACCTCTGATATCACCTCATTCATACTCAAGTTGATGTTCTTTTTCTTCAAATATATATATTCTGCTGAGTCTCTTTCGGATTGCCTATATGAATATGAACATTTGTCAATGAATAACCAAATAGAGGGCTCATTCAAAGAAAGATTAATTTCTCCTACCTTACTGGTTATGGTGACTGATCTTTTCTATAAACTTGAGTACATCTAGAATTAAATAAAACTGGAGTACATGTTTACCTCTGTGGGAAAGTTGTTTTCTCAATTAAATCATTTCAAATGCAAAGACACAACTACAATATATCTTATGAGGTCAAAGATTGTTGGCATACAAACGAGTTCCATAATAGCCTCGAAAGAGTATAGCAAAGGTTTTTTTTTTCTTTTCTTTTAAAAAAAATCTGGGGTTAAACTCACAGAATGAGTAGTGATCTCCAGTCCTCTGAATGCTCTGGGAACTGGGACCAAATCTAGCAGCCAAGAGGCCCATTCCTTTTTTTTGGATTTAGAGGATAGCCACTGTCCAACTCCAAAGCCAGATATGACCTTTAAGTGAGTCATGACTATCGTTATACTCAGAAGTAAGGGGATATATATGTTTAGGTAGTGAAATTTTAACCTGCATAGGATATTGGTATCATAAGTCAGATTTTGCTTTGCTTGGTGATTCATTCTGGATAGTTATATTTTCCTTTTTAGGGATCTAGATGTCCAAGGTCTCTCAACTTTTTGAAGATGCAAATCATTTCTTGCAAAATAAAGAACAAAATCATGCCCTAATCTTTATGAGGTTTCCTTAAAACCTGTGGAATTATCATTTTTTTTTTGTGGATGAACTGTCATTTCTGTTTATCAAGAGGTTTCTCCTTTTCGAACTGAAACTTAATTTGGGTGCTATCCATGGCTTTTCTTCTCTTGTGGAAACAAGAGCAAAACACCTTCCCCTTTACAGCAAATCTCCTGGTTTCCATTCTGAGGTCAACATATCCTTGAAATACACTGGCTGATTTAATTCAGATTCTTTTCTATTATCCAATGTCTCTCTGCTTCTGTTGTTCCTTTCTCATTAGCATTAGAAAAATCAAGGTCAATAAAGCATTATACAATCTATTTCTGGGAGTATTTTTCATCCCTTTCTGTTTGTTATCATATCCTTTGTGGTGTGATCTGATCTTTCTATAACTGCCTGACTTGTAGGGTTGTGTGGTTTACCTGTAATATGTTTTATATTATAAAAAGCAAAACCTGTTTCATTTTCTTAGAGACATATGCTGGAACATTGTCTGTCTTTATTTGTTTAGGTATACCCATGGTGGCCATAACTTCTAATAAATGAATCATTACCAAATCAGCCTTTTCTGAATTCAAAGCAGTTTCCCATTAAAAACCTGAATAGGTGTCAATCGTGTGGTATATATATTTTAATTTTCCAAATTCTACAAAGTAGAGCACAACCATCTGCCAGATTTCATTACTCTGAGTAACTTTTGGGTTGCTTCCTGCAGGCAGTGGTATTTGAGTTTATAAAGAACAAGTAGGACGTCTCATAATTTCCTTAGCTTGTTTCCATGAAATAGAAAAGTTCTGTTTTAAACCTTTTCAGGTGGCAGTAGGAGGGACCAAGCCACAGTGGGGTGGGCCAGTGAGCAATTTCCAAATTGTCATGGTGGACCAGCTGAGCCAAACCTTGCACAGCTGCCCAGATGGGAAGTTCAGCTGCATGGAGTGGGAGAAGGCCATGGGGGCCTGGGCAGGACCCCACAGTGGCATGGATTCAAACCACATTGGGTGACAATCTGTTGGAATGCAAAAGAGTTCCACAGTAGTATAGAATGGAGTAAAACAAAGGTTTATTTATCTCAAGATAGACTCACAGACAGAGTAGAAATCCGCAGTTCTCTCTCTGCACTGGGAACTGAAACCAAAGCCAGATGTATATTTTCTGAAGATGGGAATGTCTGGAAGGGCCATCTTTATAAAATCACGCTTCCTGCTCCATCAGTTCTTAAATAATTTGCTTTCTTGGTACATGAAAACAAAGGACACAACACTTAGCATGACATGTTCTTTCCCTTCAGCAAGAATTGCCATGCTTTGTGTACTATAAAATTAGAGATATTAATAAATTAAAATGATATGATGTATTATGTCACTTAGAAGAATAATGTTCATTACAAAAACTTTTTTTGTCTTTGGCAGGAATAGAAATTATATTAAAACTGTGTGTTTACACAAATACCTTACAAAAAGAAAACACAATTTAAAAGAACCTCCTGGAGTAAAATATTTGCCTTAAATTTCTAGATAATATAATAGAATAATTATACCTATAAGAATAATAAGGCTCTTACAACAAAAGTTAAAGAAGTTAATATTTTGCAATATTGAATTGCGTTTGACTCAAATTCAAATTATTATATTGAAAAAGATATAAGGATATTATTCCATTGATTCCACCTCGATGATATTTGATCATAGCAAAAAATAAAACCCAAGTAAATGTTTCCAGTAATTCATGATTACTATAGACACTGAGTGTTTTCACATTAAATGTTCTGAAAAATATTTTATGTAAGTTGAAAGCTATGCTTTCTTCTCTTAATGATTTGAATTGTCTTACTGAAAGAATCCCGCAATATACAAATTTCTAAAAATGGTTTTTGCTTTTTTAAAAAAGAAAAAAAGCCAATTTATATCATCTTTATAGTTGATACTGAGATTCTATTCATGTGTTAATTCTTAGTTTCAGGCAAAAACAAACTTTTATGGTTTTAGTTTCTGTCCCTGCAATGAGTAAGCTTAGCTGACCAGAAACACATTAGAAAAAGAAGGAAATCCATCCCTGTGAAGGAACTAAGAGTAACGGTCACACAGCAGAAATAGTTGATCTATTGCTACAAGAGAAAGAGTGGCAGTGTGCTGGTTTTTTCAAAGAAAGGAACCATTCAGGAGAGTTCTTTATTAGAGAAAGAGCCCCAAGACCACAGGAATCATGAAGAGGCCTAGAGGTAGGAGAGCATTAAAAAGAGAGATTACTGCGCTGTGGACATGTCTCAGTGGTTGAGAACACCTGCTTCTTTTTAAAGGGCCCAGATGAACTCACGCTGGCTAACAACCATCCATAAGTCAAGTTCCAGGTTATCTGACAGCCTCCACTGACTTCCATAGGCATGAAACATGCATGTGGTGTAATGCACACACACAGGCAAAACACTCATACACATTAAACAAAATAAAGAAATCTAAATAAATAAATAAGACGGGAAAATATATTACATTAAAAGCAGCAAGATGAGGCCATATAAAAAAAGAGACTTTTCTTTAAAATATGATAAGAAAATTTATTAAATGGAAAGCTTAAGGTAGAAGTAATAGTGGCTTTCTTGGATAGCCTGATCGGTGGACTAGAAGGATGAGCCTTCAGGGAACCTGCACAATTTTTATATTCTATTATAGAGTGGTTGGAAGTTCCACACAATCTATATAAGAAGAATATTACAGAATGCAGGAAATAAATAGTATTGTAATTAGTTGTAATTAGGTATTATAAAACCACAGCAAAACGACTCAACTCTGTCAGAGAGAGAGAGAGAGAGAGAGAGAGAGAGAGAGAGAGAGAGAGAGAGAGAGAGAGAGAAGAAAGAGAGGTGGGTTGGAGAGAAGTTCAGGGGATTATGGCCAGATTTCTTTTGGTTGTGGGTCTGGCTGCTTAGAGAGAACAGTGTCATAAAATTTACACATGCATGATATAACCACTGTATCAAAATGAAGTCAGAAGCTACACTTTATTTAGTAATATGTGCCTGTAACCCCAACACCCAGAATGTGATGATAAGACCCACCTGAGCTACACAGGAAGACATCCTGCCAAAAACAAATGACGAACAAAAAGTGAATGAACTAACCTCTCTGTTAGGTGGAGAATGTGATGAACAGAAACACTCAGGGAAGAACGTACATTTCTTTAGAGAGAGGAAAATGAATTTTCAGAAAAATGAGTATATCTCCACTTGGTAACTGCTCACAAAGGTAAAGTTAGTTTTCTCTAACAGAATCCCACTGTGTGTACAAACTACACTTGAGGGGAGATCTTCATCCAGGAGTAGATGGACAACACAAAATGAATTCAATGGTATTTTTGAAGGGTTCTTTGTTAATTAATTAATTTATCTCATAATGCTTGGGCAGTTTATACATGTATGTATGTATTATGTATGCATTTAATTCCACCTTACAAGTCTTTTGCTTATATATTGTTGTTTCACTAATTTTGTATCTTTGTTCTTATGGAATTTCTGTGTCTGTAAACGTGTCCCTGCCTTTACATGTGTTTCTTTTGCTTTTTCTTTTCTTCTTCATTTGTTTATTTTATCATATTTGGGTATGTTTATTTGTATTTTAATTTTCATTATATTGTATTTTTCTTCTTTTTTTTAATGCCTATATATTTTCTAATGAGAGAGAAAGAAAGGATAATAACTTGGGTTTGTGGGAGGTGGGAATAATTTTGAAAGTGTTGGGGGAGAAGAAGCCATAATAAGAATGTATTGCATGAAAAACTATTTAAAATAAAAATGTAATATTGATCAGTAAGGTAGATGTCTGTGGCCCTGCTGTCTTGACCAGGCTTGGAACTGAGAAGTTTTCCTCTAGTGTCTATTGAACCTCAATCTTCTTCATATTAAAGTCTTGATACCATTTCTAGGAATCTGAGGGTTCTGTGCGAAAAGTATTGATTTTAACTGTCTTCATAGTAAGATGTTCTGCCCAAATGAACACACAACAAAACTTAGAAAACTTAAATAAAACTTGTAAGCATGTTAACATCTTAACATCTAAGTAGGCAGGGCTGTTGTTTATCTTTGACATAATTTACCAGGCAAGCTTTTGTTTGCAGTGATTCCTGCAAATGCTACATGACTGAGCATATGACTCCTGCTTTTTCCCGCCTGTATAATTAAATGCTGTGTCATGACCAATCATCTCTTCCTGCCGATAACTCCCTAGGAACTCTTTTATACTGTACTCCTGGAATAATTAAATGATCTGTCACTTTTCCATCATACTCGTGGCCCTCCAAACCCAACCGGCCACTTCTGCTCCCTTTGTCCTCGTACAAAGGCGCCAGTGATCAATGACCCCTGAGGAGAAGGAGAACCCTCAAAAAAGTTATTTTAAATACATTGAATAGAAAGGGACAAACTTAATATAAGCCTACTGAGACTTTTGTTCAGGATCACAAAAGAAATAACTTTGGCTTGCTATATAATGTGCCTTTTTGAAACTATTGGAGAATGATGGGTTAAGCTAAAACAGTATTGCTATCACATTTATATGACATCTCCCTGAAGCTAGCCTCTGCTGCCTTTGTGATCTGAGGAATGCATCCAGACAAATTTGTCTTTTTTTAAAAAAAAAAAATCTGTATTTATTAAGGGAGCCAAATATGTGCATTTGAGTAAAATCTACTTTTTTGTAATAGAAACAACATAATGGGCAACAGAATAAATTCTGTCCAGTCAAGGATGGATGAGAAGGCTGTTCAGTCACCAAATTTTCAAGACACTAACATGATTTTGTAGTTTTAAGAAAAATGAGAGTTAACCAAACCTGAATTCTAAAGTAACTAGACAATTTCACTTACTCTCATAGTTCTTTCTCATATTAGAAAATGTCCTTTCAAACACACAGTTAGGAAAAAGACCCAAACCCAGTCACAGAACCAAGATAAGGGACATGTGTAGAAGCTCAGTTCATGATGACAGCTAATATAACCTGTGTGGGAAAGTGAGGAAATATTTTATTCATCCTTCATAATCATGAGTAAGAAATCACCCCCTCCCAGAAACTGTGTTGCCCTATTTTGAATTGGGCAACTGCGTCCTCAATTGACTTCTTTTCAGGGTGCTTTCTCCCTTCTTGTTCTCCATATTTAGTACATTTTTGTTACTTTTGAGTTATCTTATCATGAGGGTATAAATTTTTATAATTTAGATGAAATTTATATGAAAATCATACATTGCCTATATTAGTATCATGCAAGTTCACTAGGAATAGGCCTAGTGAACCTATGGTTTAAAATTTTATACTTTTAAATTATGAAAGAAAAGTTCTAATTAACTTGTTTGGGAACTCTTGAAGTTTAAAAAGCCTATATTCACTTCATTTGCTGTGTCTTCAAATTATATTAACTCAGTACATATAGTTTTTGTTCAGAAGACAAATATATTTAATGGGATAGGTGCTGATTTAAATAAGTGGGCAGAATTTCTGACTAACTATATTTAATCCAGCTGTGTGAAGTATATGTTCTGAAACGTAGTGAGCAAGAGCCAAATGGTATACCCCAGTTATAAGTTTACCACAAACAACATTTGTAATGAGTCTCTTTGCATCATTTTCATTTTTCAAGCTGTTATGTATCACACATCTGGTCCACCAAGGTCTCAGGCTGACTAAGGGGTATTTGAAGTACATGAGTCACAGCAGGGATTAAGTAAGTAGCACTTGGCTTCACGCCAAGTTTCATCAACATGATGTTACTAAGGAAAATAGATTCAACAACAGTGAAATGATGAAATTGTGAGTTGAATGTTTCTAAGTCATCAAAAATTTTTAATTTCTTAGTTTCGCATAAAATATATTTTCATGGACTGATAATGCTTAGAATAGGAAAAGCTTACAGATAGTGTAACGTTTTAATTTCGTTTTATTTATTTTTGTGTGTGGGTGCTTTGCTGCATGTATGTCTATGTCCCACTTGCACATTCATGACTTCTAGGGCAGGAAAAGTCATTAGATTTGCTGGAACTAGAGTTATAGACTGTCATGAGCCACCATGCCATAGGATTCTGCAGGGGAAGCAAGCACTCTTAACTGCTATGCCATCTCTCTGGCCCCCATGTTCAAATTAATAGTCTAATTGACTATTTAATTTGATCATTCTGTCTCCTAATTTTTAAAGGATTATTTGTAGTTGAACAAAGGATTTTGGGATGCTCTAACTGGTTCTGACCGTTTGTACAGAAAATAATGTCCGAGGCAAGTGTAACTCATTTGAAAACAAATCCTGGCTGCTTCGTTTGCACTTTGATGGTGTGATTAGATGATCAAGGTGTTGGTCTGAGAAGGAGATGCTTATTGGAGATATTTGTCTATAACACAAGTAGATTGAGAGAATTAGAGAGCACATAACTGTTTTTTTTTAAAATGCCACGTACCAGCATTATACAAGTTAATCCTCAAAGTTACTCTTTAGGTAGCCATCACTTCTTTCTCCATTTGCAATGAAGAAATTTTCTAAGATCACTGGATCATGAGGACATAATCAGGTGTCTAATTTTTCATCTGAACTGAACGTGTTTACTATTCAGGAAATCCTCTACCACACCAGAGTTTATCTGGGGTCTGAAGTTAGACCCCTTCTGGAAGGGATTATGGTCTGTGTCTGGGCATGCTCATAGGGGACTTCCTAGAAGAAAATTAAAAGCTCAATTGGGAGGAACCCTAAGCCCTTTCACTGGGTGCTTGAGACCCTCATGGCCCTTAGGCATGTTAGAAGTTACAATACATGAATATGACTGTTTCCAGGTAGTCATAAGTAGTTGGAAGTGGGTTATTCTGACACAAGAGGCAATTGCTTATAGTCTACCAATCTAACTGCTGAGTCTCTTTCCTTAGTTAAGGCCAATATCACAGCCATGAGTCTTTTAGAACCTATCACTAAGATCCTTTTGGAAAATAAATTATCAAGTATGTAGAGTTAATGAAGCCTGTTAGGTGTAATGTAAATATTCTAATGATCAAACCTTATCAAAGTTAAATTGTTTTACAGTGTGATTTGGATTCTGTTCACCTTGTTTTCTGTGTTAAGGGAGAGTCCATTAATTCTGTGTTGATACCCTTTTGCTTATCAGCCTTCCCTGGGACTCTATTCAAGGATTTTGATAGCCTTCTCCATAATATTTCATGTCCTAGATTCATAAATTCTCTTCGCATTCCCATTCTATGATTTACTATTTAAACAATTGGAAGGATGTTCATCTGATCTCTATGCTGTTCACACCACCACTTCAATAGACTGTTTCCTTCCTTTATATTCAGGTTTGCATTCAGTTCAGAACTTACCATAATAGCAGCCCTTTGAGCAAGGTTGCCCAGATTTCTTTTTTCTCCTGACAGTGGATGTGTGGTGTGACTGCTTTGCTGGCAGGTGGCCCATGAATCATCAGCTGCATTTTTGTGTCTTATTATAGTGCCACTTTGCTTTGGGTTACGGTGATGTTCTGAGGCTCTACTCTAAGTAACTGACAAGCTATCCAACAGAGAGGAAAAGCTGTTCCAACTCTCATAGGCTACAATACAATCAAAGTCATTGCTTAATTCATTTACTTTTGAAAGCGTAAATAGTCTAGCAAAAGCAATAAGATTCATGGCATTGTTTTACTTTTATTTATGTTTTTTTTTTCCAGGATGGAAACAAGACACAGCACGCACCATGTTGTCATTTGCGATATTTTATTTAGAAAATTTAAGTATTACTAAGGATAAATGCTCTGTTCTAAGTACTTTAAAATAAGAATTCTTTGAATAATGACAATAACTTCATACGGATATGATTCACAATTATTCTCAATGCCACAAAAAAAGGTCAAATAACACTGGAGGTCTCAGAGATAGAACAGCAGGAAAGGTTTGGAATGCCCAGTCTTCCTTTGAGGTCTATGCTGCTAACCAAAGCATATGCTGCTTCCATGTTGATTAATCACATTTGTGTGTGAAGTCACAGTTGTCAAATCGTCTTAATAAAATTTGCCTAGCTGTCTTTTGGCACCAAGCATGCATTCCATGCTGCTCTTAAACAGAGAACGCCTGATGCGATTTGCTGAAGACAGCTCTACCTAATTTTTTTTGTTCTTTTATATTTTAAGACTATACTGTAATCACATCATTCTCTGTTTCTATTTTCTCCCTCCAAAACTTTCCATATACCCCTCATTGCTTTTTTTTCTTTCAGTGTTATGGCCTCTATTTATGACCCCACACAACTACAGCCCCAGATGTAGCCAGAATTCCAAAGGTGGTGTTAAGGCTTCTGTGCCTTCCAGAATAGCAATGAAGTGTCCTCCAAATATATTAAGAACCACAATTATTGGCTAAAAATTAGAATAAAACATGTGTATGGTGAAACTGTAAAAATAAATAGTTGATTTTTCAAAATGATCTATTAAATTGCTTCATTTTATTGAATGGTCACTATTATTTACTTTGTCTATAATCAAATATCCCCAAGCTTCAAATGAAGACTCCCCATTTCTAATGAATGTAATGATACCTCTTAGCATTTGTGAGAAAACTAAATGATGTTGCTTTTTAAATGGTGCTGTGAGAGACTCTCAGTATTTAGAAGGATACATGTAAGCTATGCTCTGTATCTAGAGAGAAAGCTGTGCTTAACTTACACCACCTGGAACTGTGGGCCTTATTCCTTGAACTGGCAGGACAAAGTCAACAGATGTTACCATGGTGATCCTGATTTCTGCTGCTGTTGCATGGCATAGAGGCATTGCAATCAACTACAGTTTTCCTTACAGGAATCAACACAGGAAACGGGGAAGAAAGGACATAGACTCTTCACCTCAAATGACTCCTGAGAACTCATTGCATTTTTTCCTAATCTGAAGTACAAAACTAAGCAATCATGTTAATAAAAACTCTGGCTCTAGTATGCATTTGGGTTTCCAAGAGGACAGTTTTTGAGGTCCATTTAATGAATATATTTATCATGCTTAAATGAAATAATAGCAAGAGTCATTATAATTGCCTTACTATCTTGACAAGGAAGTGTAATGTGAGCTGATAGAACTGATAGTTCCCTAAAATGCCAATATTCAAGCAAATGTTATACTGTTACTTCATTATTCATTTTTATTTATGATGTTAGATTCACTTCCTAATTAGTTTAATGTGTCATAAAGGTACAGATGACACCAAGTAGAAAGAAAAATAAATTAATGCTTTTGTTCTTTTCAAATGCAGTCAGATGTGTATGCATCAGACAAATGCACAGATAAGAATGCATGACCTTTCTTTTATTTCTTTCTTTTAGCCCTACTGAGATTTTTGCAGGAGTTATTATATATGGAAATAAGGTGAAATGTAAGTGATCTATCCACAAATTGTTTTGAGCTGACACAAATCGGCATTGTGCTGGCTATTTTTCAACAAAAGGCCTTTCCGGGAATTAATAGATAACCAGAATATGTCTTCCTGAAAGACATCTCACTTAGTTAAAAACTAAAATAAAGAACCTGATTACAGTATTATATAATACGGTTTATTTGAACACTTTCTCTGACCCAGTGCTGTTATTGATTAAACTTTGTAATATAAGAAAACAAACAAACTTGGATGTAGGAATGCATTTTACAGTCAGGATTCCATCAGTAGATTTTCCTTCTAATTGGCTAAAGTTATAAGAGCAGAGAAATAATCACATGGCAGCATGTAAGACTTGCATTCTTAAATGGACTACCTCTTTGTTTTCAGAATCTTCATTTTTTTCATGTTTTATTATTATTGCCAGCAGGGAATTATGTAAAATTGGTCACAGTCATCACGTGGCAGTGAGCCCACTTGCTCTTTTTTTTTTTAATGGCTCAATGACTTTATTTATTTAGTTTTCTTTTTTTTTCCTCCCCCTCCTCCCAACCTTCTTTCCCTCGCCCCCACTCCTTTCCCCCTCCCTCTCAAGTCCAAAGAGCAGTCAGGGTTCCCTGCCCTGTGGAAAGTCCAAGGTCCTCCCCCCTCCGTCCATGTCTAGGAAGGTGAACATCCAAACTGGCTAGGCTCCCACAAAGCCAGAACATGAAGTAGGATCAAAATCCTGTGCCATTGTCCTTGGCTTCTCATCATCTCTCATTGTTCGCCATATTCAGAGAGTCCGGTTTTATCCCATGCTTTTTCAGTCATAGTCCAGTTGGCCTTGGTTAGCTCCCAATAGATCAGCCCCACTGCTTCAGTGGGTGGGTGCACCCCTCGTGGTCCTGACTTCCTTGCTCATCTTCTCCCTCCTTCCGCTCCTCATTGGGACCTTGGGAGCTCAGTCCAGTGTTCCAGTGTGGGTCTCTGTCTCTATCTCCATCCATCACCAGATGAAGGTTCTATGGTGATATGCAAGATATTCGTCAGTATTGCTATAGGATAGGGTCATTTCAGGTTCCGTATCCTCAGCTGCCCGAGGAACTAACTGGGGACATCGCCTTGGGCTCCTGGGAGCCACACTAGGTTCACGTCTCTTGCCAACCCTAAGGTGGCTCCCTTAACTAAGAATTGTGCTTCCGTGCTCCCCTATCCAACCTTCCTTTATCCCAATCCTCCTGTTTCCCCAAGTTCCCCCCATCCTCCCCTTCTCACTTTTCTCTCCCCATCTCCCCTTACCCCCATCCCACCCCACCCGCAAGATCCCAATTTTCTCCCCGGCAATTCTGTCTACGTCCCATAGCCAAGAGGATAACTATATGTTTTTTCTTGGGTTCACCTTCTTATTTAGCTTCTTTAGGTTCACCAGTTGTAGACTCCGTGATCCTTATTTATGGCTAGAAACTAATTATGAGTGAATACATCCCATGTTCATCTTTTTGGGTCTGGGTTACCTCACTCAGGATAGTGTTTTCTATTTCCATCCATTTGCATGCCAAATTCGAAAAGTCATTGATTTTTACCGCGGCGTAGTACTCAACTGTGTATATATTCCACACTTTCTTCATCCATCTTCCATTGAAGGACATCTAGGTAGTTTCCATGTTCTGGCTATTACAAATAATTTTGCTATGAACATAGTTGAACAAATGCTTTTGTCATAAGATAGGGCATCTCTTGGGTATATTCCCAGGAGTGGTATTGCTGGGTCCAGGGGTAGGTTGATTCCGAATTTCCTGAGAAACCGAAACACTGATTT
>NC_022032.1:13418090-13433634 GCF_000317375.1 Microtus ochrogaster | reverse complement strand
TCTTAGCCTGTGCCACCCACTTGCTCTTACAAAGCTGATAAATTATGACTGATGAATCAGGCAGTGAGGAATTTGTTTGGCAATGTGTGTGCTGTTTAGCTAAGAGCTATACCAGCTACCTACACCAGGGCACCTTTTCTCTAATGAGCTTGATATAGCCAAGCCATCTATTTATGTAGCGATGACTACTCACAAATTTTATTGCTAAGTGGAAAGTCAGATTTTGAATGTGACTTTTCCCCCCTGACATTGAATCACGGTTTTATACACAAATATAGCTGCAGATTCCTGAGAAACTCAATGTCCAACCCTGACCTCTGAGACCTATAAATCGTTCTTTAGAAATTATTCATGATTCTTCAATATGTCTCAGATGAATCCATGTACTCGTAAGAATAGGTCTATGTTACATATGTGTGCAGGACTTCTCTACTCTGTACAATAATAGGAATAATGGGCACATCAAATAATCTTTTCAGGCTGGCCTGGAACTCACAGAGATATGGCTGTCTTTGCCTCACAAGTGCTGGGATTAAAGACATGTGCCACCGCTGCCCAGCTAAAATGTTTTTAAGTGTGATACCATCTCATAGAATATGCTTTTATCCTCAAGTTTTATTTTGTTTTGTTTTAAAGAAGAGCTTGTTGAGACATAAATTCATGTGGGAAACAGGCTTTTAAAACTGAATAGTTTCTGATGGCAGATATGATTTGCTCATGTGGTGAAGTCACTGGTAGATATGAGAAAAAAATTCAATGACTTTTCCAAATTTTAAGCACTACCAGAATATATAATTTGAAGAATCTCTCTCCATTCTTCAAATTAATTATATTCTGGTAGATTTTCTACCCAGTATACAGTGTAGCGAACCTTTATAAATGGAGCAATGGTAAATATTGTCTTTTGGGGATCTGTAAGTTATGCTTGAATGGATTTTTCATATTTCTGTTTATACGTATTTCATCATTCTAAGGTATTAGTCAGAAGAGAAAAGATTGTAAATATTTGATCAGTTATTTATATACCAGTGTCTCCATGTTTTTGCAAATTTCTGACAGCTGTCTAATATGCAAATGTATTTTTGATCTGTATATGTTTTTAGGTATATCAACATATAATGTTTTATCTTTGTAATTTAAACGCAAAATATAGTTGCATCTTTTAAAAATAACTTCTTTTCCAATTTGCTACAAAACAAAATTATCTAGAGTTTATTAAGATTCTTAGATTGAAGGTTTTATTTTTTTAAGAGTACTCAGACTCTCAAGTTAATTTACCTCAATAACTGATACACATGGTCAAGTAGATTATAATTTTCATAGAAGCCTGGTGCTTCAACTTCAGATATCCTTGTATTGTGCTTTTTATGTAAGACACATGGAACTTTTAAAACTATGTTGGCTAATAATACTTGGTATGTCTCTAAGCTTTTAGAATAAGGAGGTAGGGAAAGCAGTAGGATATATGCAAAGAATTTTCCCAGGCTGAGAAAGAACTGCTGTAACTGGAGCAAGAAACACATGAGAGGCAGCTAACACGCATCATGCTTAGTTTGAATATTGCTGCCTTTCCACCAGTCTTGACCTTGCAAAGGCTGGCGTGACAAACCTCGGAGCATCACAGAGAGACTGTTGGGCTAATGCCCAACCACGAAGCAGATTCTTCTAGAATGTGATGTGTCTGAAGTGTAGGTATCATAGTTGCCTAAAGAGCTCCCCAGTATGCACAGAGAGAAATTTGTCTTCTGAAATTGTATAGAGACAAAATTAATGTTTCTGGGAAAATCCACCTTCCCCTAGTTTCATTTATTCATTTGATAAGACTGTTGGAATATATTTGAATGAGTGTTTTATAATTGTTCTACGTGTCCTAGTTATTGAAGATTTTTCTTGTTTAGATTTCAAATTACCATCCTAGTAGGAGGTACTGTAACTAAAATAACTCAATATACATCACTGTAGCCCTACTCAGTGTTTTACCTGCTTCCAAGCAATGCTTGACAAATAGGCTTCATTATTTAGCCATGTTGTTCTAGTCCATAGTGAAACTTCTCCCAACATGAGACCATGCAGATGTCATCAGGAGCATAGACACACGACAGCCTGATGGGAAGAAAACATACTATCCATTGTGAAGGATGTCGAGAGGGCCTTGAAGAGGACTCAAAGATACACCTGCTGCTATTTTATTATTTGACTTTTGTTCATAACCTCAGTTATTTCCCATTATATACCAAGTGTACCATATGAATGCAAACATTCAATATGGAAATTACTGTAGTTTACTTAATTCTCAGAACAGGTTTGCCTATTAGGAAACATTGTCTCAGAAGTTAGATGTAGCTCGGTGGTAGAGTGCATATTTTATTTTATTTTAGATATGTGCATATGTGAGGCCATGGCTTCAGTTCTCAGATACAAAATAGTAAAGCTATGATCAATCTTTAGTTTCTTTTTAAAATACCATAACAGTGATCTTTCCTTTATCCTTTTCTATTTTTTTCTAACATTTTCAATATTTTGTGTGTATGGATATTTTGCTTGTATGAATGTCTGTGTACTGCATACATGCAGTTCCTCTAGCGGCCAGAAGAGGGCAAAGGATGACCTGGAACTGTTTGGAAGAGCCATGTGTGTTCTGGGCATCAAACCTAGTTTCTCAGAGTGGTGGCTGCCTTTTTAAAGAGCTAAACCATTCCTCTGGCCACTTTTTTTTTTCTATTTTCCCTTTTGGAAGTGAGAATGGTGGGTGGATTGGGGAGGGGGGAGGGGTGGAGCAGGAGGGAAAGGAGGAAGAACTTTGGTTTGTATGTAAAATGAATAAATAATTTTTAAATATTAAAAAAATACATTGGCACTCAGCCAGTGAGATGGCTCAGTACGTAAAGGTATTTTCTACCAAACCTAATGACTTGACTCTGAAGCCCAGTATCTGTATGATGGAGGGAGAGAAGAGACTTCTAAAGGTTGTACTCTGACTTAAACATGCATGTTGTGGCATGTGCACAGCCACAGTAAACTGTATATGTGCAGGCACACACAAATCAACGTAATAAGTTTGGCTTAAAAATGAAAATTAGCAAGGACATCCTCATGTAGAAATTATTTTTTTATGTTTTTCTACAAACTTGATTTTTCTCGTCTTTTGACACTTTTGTAAATCAGATTTCCCGGGAATGGCTCTGAACCAAGGAAACTTCACTTTTATCACCCCAATTGACTGAGAATCTGTATTGATTTTCAAGTCACTTAGAAAAAGAAATGCTTGTTGCTATTCCTGCCTGGTGCCATTAAATTAGATTTCTAATTAGAAATGATTTGGCATTTGTTATTAAATTCAGAATTTTACAGATTTATTCTTTATTAAACTTATGCACAAAGAAAATGACATTTTATTTAATGTTCTAGAGAAATTGGATCAACTATAATGCGGCATGTGGCAGCAAGAGAGACTTTCTATGTTCCCCACAAGTTGCAGACTTGTGTCAGACCATTGGGTAGCATGTTCTTGATGGAGGAAGGTCATTGGTTAATTAATAAAGAAACTGCTTGGCCCTGATAGGTTAGAACATAGGTGGGTGGAGTAAACAGAACAGAATACTGGGAGGAAGAGGAAGTGAGGTATGACGTCTCAGACAGATGCGATGCAGCTCATCGCCAAGGCAGACACAATGAATCTTCAACCCAGGATGGGCGTAGGCTAGAATCTTCCCGATAAGCACACCTTGGGGTGCTACACACATTATTAGAAATGGGCTAGTCCAGGTGCTAGAGTTAGCCCAGAAGAGGCTAGATATAATGGGCCAAGCAGTGTTTAAAAGAATACAGTTTGTGTGTTCTTATTTCAGGGCATAAGCTAGCCAGGCGGCCAGAGGGGGGCTGTGGGAAGAGGCCCACAGCTCATACTACATGTTCTCATGAAACATGTTTAAGCTTGTATGATGAGTACTTCTCATTCAAAAAATATTATAAGGTATGTGAATTTCAATGTTATTGTTATGTTTACCCTCACTGTTAATAGTGTACAAAGCTATAAATGACACTTTAAGAAAGTAGTCTCCACATGTTTAGAGCTTTAAAAAAAAGACTATGTGATTTTTCAGAAAGAATTGTAGAAAGCACTGCATCGGTTATTTTAGATTTGAAGACTGGAGTGTAGACTTAATTCCTATACAATTTGCATTAATTAGATAATTGTATTTTCATTTTAGATACATACAAATATCTTTAAACTTAAAAAATAGAATTATATCACTTCCTTCCCTTTCCTTTCTACAACTCCTCTTATACCTCACTCCTAGCTATTTAGTTTAGAAACCTTGTCTATTAAAGAATGCCTTGAAATGTTTGGAAACTATTTTCCCTATTTTTAACTAAACTAAATATGGTTCATGGCAATATTTTGCCAACACATACACAATTACAGTCATCTGTTTTTCTATCCAGTTTGTTACAGTGACCACATCTATTTAAAAGCACACTCATTGTTTAAATTTTTCATAATATCTTCAGAAAATAGAGCAAACAGTGTTCCACTTAGGCCAAGACAAGAATGTGGAAGTAACTATTTGATTTACTCTTCCAGTGTTGGGCGTTAGCTATTTTTTTTAAATGAAGCTCATGAAAGATTTAGAAACAAATCTAATGCAGTAAGAAGTGTTGCAGGTGGTCCTCTAAGAGATAGAAAGATGAATTTCATTTGCTGTTGAAATCATATTCAAGGCAACTTTCATTTTTCATCAATTTTTGGAAGTTCTAGGTTCTGACAAACAGTGATATGCCAAACCTCTACCAAGCTCTATCAGTGTGCCATCATTGTGACATTTTTCTTTGGTCTTTCTCAGGTGAGGGCTGACTTCTAGCATATCTCTACACTGTTCTGTCTTGACAGACATGGCACATGAGTTAGAAATACAATTTGACAAGCAAGTCACCCTGACAATTTGGAAACATCAGTGTTAAATTCCTTCTTATGTCCTCTTTGTTTGAAATGTGCAAAATGTTGTTTGTCGAAACGTGAAATGATGTATTAAAATCTATATTCTAAAATTTGCATAGTTATAAGCATGTATTAACAAATAAAATTTAAATATTTGTATGCTGAAGAAAGATAATATTTTTTCTTCCAAATGGACAGTTAATGGGCCAATTCCTTTTGGAAGCCTCTTCATGCTGGAATGAGGTTCATCTGGTAGGATTCATGTGCAGAACAAGGACAAATTACATGTTCTCTCTTTAATTCATTGCGTCAAACAAAACATGCAAGGCAGAATATCCTCCATTTGTGTACACACCAAGAAGGACCTCCAGATGAACAAGTTACTTGATGCATCTCTAGTTTCCATATAATCTGTTTATTGCTTAAACCAGTATTTTATTAATCTCATTATTTTGATATCAAATTTCAGTAATTAGAAATAAAAATAAACTTAGTCTTCTATTATAATCTATATAGGTGTTCTTTCACTTGGATACCGGGATAGAAAAATGAGAATAGATTAAACACCATTTTATTGGGCAAGTGCGAATATAATTCTTTGATATGTGCCGAAACCTTTTAGAATATAACATGAAGATAAAAGATTACTTCATGCTGATTCTTATTTAGGCTTCCACATAGAGTTCATAATAGTTTCTTGTCATAGTAAGCATTTTAAAATATAAATGAAAATAAATGAAAGAGGTAGACTTAAAATAACTTTAAAATAGCATATATACATTTAAAATATTTTAATATTAATATAAATATCTCATGGTGCTGTGTTTATTTCAACATACACTATCTTGAAATTATAACAAATGACTTCATTATTTAATGAAGTAGTTCCACAGCCAGATGTTATTTTAATAATGCCTAAATATTCAGCTGGAAGCGAAATTATCCATCACTTCTGAAATTTCTTTTGTATAAAAAATGTCTTCAGTGGGTCAAGATAGTTCAGCAGGCAAAGGTGCTTGATATAAAACACACATAGAATAAATAAAGAAATAAAATTAAATAAGTCAATTTGTGTAAAAGAAAAATAAAAAAATACTGTAAGATACATAAATTAACAGAGGAGTAGTTGTTCAATGCCAGCTGCCAGGATTATCGGACTGACCAAATGTTTGTTTAACTTTGAAGTTCCTCTTTGTTCAATAGATTTCTCTATGAGCCGGGTTTCCTTCTAATTTTTTCCACCATACTATAATGAAATATGGGGATCAGTAGCACAGTCTACAAGCATTGATCTTTGTGAAGATTTGGTAGGGAAGAAATGAGAGCATTGGGTCCTAGAAAGGGCAGAGCTACGTTCTATGATGATGATTCTTGGCAGTTTCAGTTACAGCAGCTTTTATAGGAACTGCCAACCCTATGAAAGCATGAAACTGAACTTGATATGTGTCGAAGAGTCAGAATATGTCATGTCTAATGAAGACAGGATAAGTACTTTTATCCCATCACTTAGTCAAAACACAAATCATACATGTAGAACCCATTAAACTTGTATTATTATAATGAAAGTAAGACCAATTTACTACTCACAAGATAGCGGTTTCATTCTTACAAAATTTAAAATAGTTTTCCTACTATATATTGCCAGTTATTTTTAAATTTTAAGTCAAAATATAATTACATCATTTCTGCTGCCCTTCCCTACTTTTACCCCTTCCATGCCTCTACCCTAAAGAAAGCATGACATTCTTTTCCTCACCATTGTTATTTTAACATATAAAGAAATAGTCATAAAACTATCAACCTCTTGAGTCCATTCAGTGTTGCTGCACATATGATATTTTATTTACTTTTTGAGTATTTCAAGCGTGTACATGATATACTTGGATCATATTCAACCACCATTTTTCCTACCTACACATGAGCCATGCCCAACACTTACCTGTTACAACTTCACGTCCTTATATCTTTCTCCTGCTTTCTCTCTGTACACCAACACACACACACACACAAACACACACACACACACACACACACACACACACACGTATGTATGTATGTATAGGTATATATTGGCTTCTTAATTCCTTCCTGTTTTCCTTACAACCTTTGCTATGAAGCCCTTACTATAAATGCCCCACTCAGAATTTGGAATGCAAGCTACTTGTTCTCAGTGCTATAACCAGTGATAAGTCTCTGCATCAGCCATTGACAATCTATTACTGGATATTTTTGTCATATGTTCTTTGAATTTGTGGCTCAAACAGACTGTATCATTCAAATTCTCGACAAAAGCACCCTAAGGAAAGAAACCTTTACTCTGGCTCATGGTTGCAGGATACAGTCTGCCATTGTGACTTCATCTTGGCAGGCACTAGAAGCAGCTGCTGACATTGTACTACAGATAGACAGGAGAGCGAGCGAGAGAGAGAAAGAGAGAGAGAAAGAGAGAGACAGAGACAGAGACAGAGAGACAGAGACAGACAGAGACAGAGAGACAGAGAGACAGAGAGATGAATATTTGTGGTCAGCTTGCTTTTACCTTTATATTCAACCCAGTTCTCCAGTCTGTTGAAATATAGCACCCATCATTAAAGTATGTCTTACCACTGAATATAATTTAATCTCACTAACCGATCACAGGCATGCTCAGAGGGCTGTCTCTGTTGATTCTGGATCCTATCAAGGGAAATCAATTTTAACTATTGCTGAGACCTACTTTGACATAGTCTATTTTTCACTTCCTAAAAATGCTCTCATCTTTAAATGAAAACAGTGAAGTTACAGCATAAGTGAAACTTCCTGATTTTTCAGATGCCACCATTATCATTTCCACAATAGTGACAGACAAATAAAATATAAATTACAAGCAATATTAATCAAGTTCTGTAAGGAACCAACAGCCCAGGCTATCAACCTATCTTTGCAATGGCTGATATCATTCATAAAATATCACATTCTCACAAAAGAGGGACTAGAAACCTATATTAAAATTTCCAGAGGAAAACTTTACATATTTTTGAGGCATAGTTTTGAAAATTTTAGAGCGAAATGTTAATATTTCCCTTGTATTGCTTTTAATAAGCAGGAAAAATATATACTTATGTGTTTGCGGCAAACATCATTGTAAGATAGAGAGATACTGTAATATCATATTGGGAGTTTATCTTTACCAACCTTTATCAACAATTAAAATGAGTATATAGAATAATAAACTTCGATTTTGAAGATGCTGGAAGTTTGAAAAAGAATGAATAGTGGCCAATAGTTTTTTCTTTGAAATAATATAGCTTAAAGTAATATATTAAAATAGTAAAGTGAATTTTAAATTATTATTTTTAGATACAACAGTCAATTGGTAAACCTCAGAGAACTTCAAGTGAAGCTTATGTTTTAAAATTGTAGAGGTGAATTGAATGTCAGAAGACCGTAAATTAATGGGGTAGAGTGGTTATTAATCAGCAGAGTACAGCTTTTGGCTGATACTAGAGTGCATAGCCTACAATGTGCGGCCACTGTAGATCAACTTTGTCTGTGAATACATGAAGTCTTAGTGGTTTACAAATGGCTGAATTGAGGGACATTGCAAAGCATTAGATGGACAAAAAATATCCAGAGGAGAAGACAGTATTACTAATTTCATTTGGTTTAATTGTGTAATACCTTGTCCTATGATAAAATCTGTCATATGTATGTCGAACCTAAAATTTGAACATGTTTTTAGTAAATAATTTCTTAGACTTATTTATGTAAAATATTAAAATATCAATAATTAGGTCACACTAACATATAAAAAATAATAATAAATAAAGTCTCATGAAAATGCTGTTGAATGTAATTAAGTCACACATAGGAAAATTTAGAACGTATCATTAGTAGTTGAAAAAAGTAAATACATTTTCAGACAGATTCTAATTGGTAAATAAAAAAGTATAATAATACTAAAATATTAACAATTACTTTGCAAGGCAATGAATTGCAAAACAAAGAAACATAACTCTTAAAAATGAGAACTATTGGATTTATTAATTATACTCCAAAAAAATCATCATGATCAGAAGTAGTCAGCTATAACAGACTGGACACCAAGTTTTTATTTTGAATTTAACTTTATTGGTTTTGTTTTTTTAAGAGAAGGAGAGACTATGAAGGTGAGAGGGTTAAGTGGTGGGGAGGTGTTGGGAGCAGTGAGAGCCCAGATCCTGAATTTCTTGTAATCTCCTCATCTGAGTGCCTACAGCTGCTCTGAGCACGAGACCTTCAGAAGTTCCTGATGGCAGGAGAGTGGTTTCTGGTGGGTTTGGCTGGGGCATGGCTATCTCTATATAATCTGCCCCTGAACACAATAGAGGGGGCATTCTTGGGGAATTCAAGGATGACTCGTGTCGCTGTCTCTCTGTCTGTGTGTGTCTGTATATTTTGACCTCCAGCCCCTTGCCTGAAAAGATAGTTTCTGACTTCATTCAGGAATTTGTTATAAACAAAACAATGCACAGGCATGCATCTTTCTAAATTCGGTGTCTTATGATAATGCCCCGATATGGTAGAAGACTGTCTTTATATGACTGAAACTTTCTTCATTTTTACTGATTTTTAGTAACTAATACTCTCTATCCCGATATTCACCTATTAGCCAACATAAGGCTGAGTTAGATCCCAGCACAGAGAGAGGGAAACAATATCTTCATGGGACACCAAGATTTTTATTCTTATTAAAGACAAAAGCTATGGAGAGAGTGTTTGCTGATGGCTATATGAAGGTCATAGTCATATTGAAACGATACTTATAAATATTTAAATTTATATACCGAGGAGATACATTGAAAAATAATGAGCATTGTATTATGAAGGTGTCTCCATAAACAAAATTATTGTGATTTTATAGACAGATGATTTATATTTCAATGAGTCACTGACATGTATAAAGTTAACATCATACTCCTTAGGGAAAAGAAAAAGTGAATGAAAATTTTATGGGAACATTTTGAGTTGTTTATGAGCTAGACATAATTTAAGGTTATTGAATTACTATAAATTCTCTGAGTGGCAGAAATATAAATTTTTTTCTGCAATGAATGTATTGAAAAGAGACTCAGTCCATAGTGACAGTGTTCTCTGATTTAGTGTTGTGGTGATTCTCCTGTCATGTGGATACATAGAAGGTGATGTCTTTTCAGTATTAACCAAGGTAGGCGAAGGACCATTGTCTATGATTAGAAAAAAACATTGCACATATACCAGAGGCTTCCTGTTTGTCTCTGAGCAGTAGCCTGGGTGTCTCTGTGCCCCAATCATCATTCCAAGTTATGTATTCTTAGTATTGAAGACCGAAGAGGCATTTTAGTTTTAGTTCAAGTATTTGAGGTTTTTATCATAATGAAATTAAAACCATTTATCGGCCATGAAATTATTTTTATATTAAACATTATGTGAAACAATGTGAATTTTCTTCATTTGAAAACAATGAAGCAGATGAAAAGGATGTTTGACTGTGTATACCTGCACAGAATTCAGTATTCAACATAACTTGACTTTGATCAACGGGTAAATACAAATCTGTTTTTCAGAATTTTTTTTTGTAATGTTTGTACCTATTTGTTTAAAAGTTATCTATTTTAACAATATCTGATAAGTATTATTTATAAAATATTCATTTTCTATGTTGGAATTTCATTATGTATTTATAATTATTTTTCTGACTTGCACAATTCATTTGTTATATAAAGTCATAGGGGACATTTTAAAACATATTGCTAGAAATTATAGGTCTTATACAAAGGAATTTAGAACTAATCTCTTTAATATATAATTAGTCTTTTATTTTCTTTATTATTATGACAAAGAACTGCAGAATTTAATTAAACTTAGGGAATGATATACAGAAACAGGCATCTTTGAAAACCATTTCTTTGCTTTTTTAAAATTTGTATTTTTATACTCGAATCATGTCCCCCTCATTCTTCTTAGGCAGACACAGTATCTTATTGAGGAATGTGCTTCCAATGTAAATATTCATATGAAGGTGTGCACATGTGCATGAGGATGCTATTTTTGTGTGTGTTTTGTTTATATGAGAAATTTTAAGGTTTAAATTTCACTCTTGGGTAAGCAAGATAGCTCCATGAGTAGAGGTCATGTTTTGATTATTTTGCAAAACTAAATACCTGATATACTACTGTAAGAAAACTCATTTATACTAAAATTTGGCTATCAAGTTTTTGATAGATAAAAAAGAATTTAATTTGAAATAAGTAGAATTTTATTTTTTTTCTTTATAAATTTTGTGATTTGGGGTGAGAGTTTTAAGAAACCTTTTCTTGGTTCCTTGAGATGATATAGCAGGGAAGGTTCTTGAAAAATGGAGTTCCATTCTTCAGACCTGATATAAGGTAGAGAGAAGCAATCCCTGCGAGGTCTTTTCCCTTCCACTTGTGTGCTATGACACAGGCACACACACATACACATGCACATACATGTATATACATACATGATTACACACAAGCCTTTATGCAAAAAATGAATTATTTTATAATATCAGCAGTTTCTATTTCAGGGAAAAAAGAGAGCAACAGTTTAAACTATATAGGTTTTTTTCACGTGTCTTTAATGTCTTTAATGATAAGTATATTCACAAAATTATTAAAGTGCAATGATTGAAGACATTTTGAATATTTTAAATATTAATAATGTTAACTTTGGGATTTTGTTGTTGTTATTATTATTCTAGGTACCAAAAGGTCATTTCACCATATATTACTATTGAACAGTTTAAAAATTCCTGGTTTAAAATTTTGCTAACCAACAGAAAAGGGAGAAACTTGTGTTTGGTATATCTTTTTAAAATTTCTGTATATTGCTTATATTTAAATATTTTGTCTTTTGCCTACATCCTATAATGTGCACTTCCTATCATTTCTATGTCATCTCCTTATCTAGTATGGAGTTCACCTACTTACCCTAAGCTGACTCCCAGTTGCACATAATTAATAACTAAGGTTATGAATAGACTTTCGACTTAGAATGGGAATTTAAGGGCCCTGTGTTAAAGTCTCAGAGCCTGGTTTGCACTCTTGGAGGATTGGTGTGGAACTGTTCCTCTTTTTCTCTTCCTCCTACCCTGAGGTGGACAGTTTGGCTTTTTCTTGCAGTCTTCCTGATGATGAGTTGCCTATGAACAGGTCCAAAAGTCCCAGGCCCAAAGACCTGCCAACACCAGAACAGAATGAACTCTTCTGCCTTTCTTCACCATACCCTGATTTATCTTAATCATTTGCTATAGCCATATTAAGCTGACTTGCATAGGTATAAATTTTCCAAATTCTGTTTCCTCAGACAATATCTTTCTTTGATATAACTAGTTTATATCAAAACTTTTCTAATTTTTAGTGATTGTAGTGGCTCATATCTTCAGATTCTCATCATTGTATTCTTTTATTTACTTTCTTATTCTTCAATAAATAGTGCAAATAGTTAAATAATTGAAACACTTCTCAACAGGCACGATAATACCTCACTTACACTTTCTGTTTGTTGTCCTGTCAGGCTGTTAAAAGTTACAGTTTATTAAAATTTCTCTAGCAGGGCATGTTGGTGCAACCCTACAATCTGCCCTGGTATAAAAGAGCCTGGAAATGCTAAAAGGAAGTCTTCACTCAGAAAAGAAAAATCCAGCTATGGGAGTCGAAATTAAAAACAGCTACACATGTGTAATAATAAAACTGAGGAGGATTGCAAGTTTGAGGATAGCCTGAAATATTTTTGTTCAACTATTTTTGTGGTACAAGCAACAGAAATAAAATATTCTCCTAAAAACAAATTAAAACAAAAAGAGGCTGATACAGAAGATTAGGCAAACCAGTAAAAAAAAAAAAATGAGAAAACAGACATTGGGTGAAAGAAGGGCAGAGATGGAGGTGGGCCATTGGCTTGGATATAAGCTGTTCAGAATGAAAATGCCAAGTCTGAGTTTTATAAATCTTTTGTCATGTCCTGCCAGACATACAAAATGAAGTAGGTCATCAGTCAATCAAATGTATTCTTAGCCATTTACTGAGCAAACAATTTTGAAATAAGGTACCTTTGTCAATATTATTATTAATCTAAAGTTAGGCTATACCAATTCATGACTGCCTTTGATTCCTCCTGAAATTTGAATAGCAGTATTTATTCTTGCTGTTACATGTAAAGAACAATTAACATTCTGTGCTTGATTTTGTTTTGTTTTCACTGATTATAGAGACTTTCTTCTCATGCATGGTTTTATGGCTCCATCTTATTCACATGAGTAAACTAAAAGTGTATCATTTGTTTAATATGCACGATCTTCTGAGCACACTATTTGTGTGTGTCTGGCACATTGTTTGCGCAGCTTGACGACATCTTCACATGATCTGCATCGGCAATCTGCATTTACATTATCCTTAAAGCACAATTCTGACTAACGGTATTTGAATTTTAAAGCAGGAACACTGTTAGTGGCAACTCTCAATGCCCTATTGTGAAAAGGAAATTTTTATATTTCTACATTGTATTCTGCTTGTGCCCTGCCTTCTTATCGTCACAGGAAATTCTCTCAGGTCCTAAATAACCAATGACCTTGAGTGTGGTGACTCATCAGTCTTGTTTGAAAGATTCAGCTTTGAATAATGGTCAGATTATTTCTGCTCATTCAGCTCCTCACAAAGTTGTTATCACCAGTGAGTCATCACTGGGGGACGTTTTTAGTTCAGTTTTTTTTTGTGTTTGTTTCCTCCATTTAGAGTTTATTAGCTATATGATAGAAGTTTCTCCTAGCTATAATTGGGAATTGATTCCCAGATTTCACAGTCCACACATTCACCTGAACTTATATTGCTCGAACTGTGCCAACATTTTGAGTATGAATAATCAAAAGTTTCTTTGAGAAATTTCTTATAATGGCAACCATGGTATTGGCAAATTGTATTTCAAACCTGGTACTGGCAGATATTTAGATAATATTTTCTAGAGAAAAATATTACTGATTGCCAAAGTTTTCATTCAGAATAAAATCATACAAATAAAAAGTAAAATTCCATTTTTAACATTCCTATAAGGTGCCACTGTGGGAGGTGTCTTTTAAAGAGAGGATCCCAAATTTTTATCTTTACTTTAAAAATTTGGAAAATATGCAGTGCTGTTCATGATTATCTTCTGCTGTGACAAAGCACAATGATGAAAGGGAAATATTTAAAGAAGGACTGGGAGATTCAGAGAGTGAGTCCATGACTATCATGGCTGGGATGACATCTCCAGGCAGGCTGGTGCCATGGCACTGGAGCAATACCTGAGAGCTTACATTGATCCATAAGTACTAGGGAGAGGTAACTACATGGAATGGTCAATGCTTTTTAAACCTCAAAGGCCATGTAAGGTAATGGACCTCATCCAATAAGACCACACCTCCTAATCCTTCCCAACTAGTTTTACTCAATGGGGACCAAGCATTCAAATATGTGATCCAATTGGGAGAAACCACATTAACTGGCTATAACTATTGAGTGAATTTAACGTGTATTTTTGATTTTACCTGACTTCAGTAATAACATATCTTTTATATATTATTTCTATGTAGAAGTAAATTATGTAGAAGCAAATTTCAAGGCGAGCTTCATTGTTCTAAAAGGAAAATGAATTTAATATTAACTCTGAGATGATTGGCCTTCAGCTATTTCAACACTTATAAATAAGTTGACTAATATGTATGAATTAATAGGTACAATCAAGGCATTCAATTAAGATATGATTCAGGTTGTTTTGGAATCAAAGTTCTTTGTGTTAGCTGGTGTTTTTTATTGGCTGATAGTTGAATATCACAAAATATCACTTTTGGCTTGAATAAGTGTGTAGTATGGCTTTAATACTTAAAATAGAAGAAATAAAGTATGTCTTCTAAGTAGTAACTGTAGAATAATATGGTTCATTGAATGGTCTTTCAGAAAATGTGGACAATGTACCATATCATAGCTTTTCACAGCAGAAACTCTGTGTGTGCTCTGATAAATAGCAGGCCATTGGCAAGAGAAACTTTATCTACTTAATTTGATATTATATTTAAACATTTTCAACATGTCTTGTCTCATCTCCTGGCTCTCTCTGCTGGATCTTTTGTTCCTTCCTTCCTCTCATCACTTTTTCTTTCATCCCTTCCTTCCTTCTTCCTCTTTTCTTCTATTCCATCTTCCCTGAAGTGACTCTGCTACACATCTTTTTCAAATATGTATTCCAAGTTAAAAGAACACAATTTTACCGGTTGACAGAATCTGTATTCTGGATCAGGTATCACTCCAGGATGGAGGAGAAGATGGAAACCACAGAAGCTTGGCTGGAGCCAGGCATGCTATAGAACGTGAAAGAGGCTATCTCCAGAGGATTATTTTTTTTTATTGTGGAAATAGAGTGAAGCAGTTTTGTAGAGCTTAGAGCTATCTTTAACTTGTCTATTTTGCTCTTGTGTTATGGTGAACAAAACTGTTTTAACTGGACTATGCAACCTTAGGGTCAGAAATCTTTTATTCATCGTATGTATCTTCACAATGTCCTAGTTGCTATATGAATATTGGATGGACTGAGAAAGGAAGAGAGAAAGGG
>NC_022032.1:13406042-13417104 GCF_000317375.1 Microtus ochrogaster | reverse complement strand
GACATCTTCCAGTAGCACACACAGCATCTTCCAGTGCATGGATTCTAGCCAGTGTGGATGAAGATGTCACATGAGCACTATTTTTTGATTTTTCTCTGTTCTATGACACAAGTAAGTGACTTTAGGAATGCAAGTATAATTTCTTTATAAAGAAAATAGCTCCTTCTTTTTAAAATAACAGAAATGTTGCTGAAAAATACCCCTCCCATTCAAATTTACCTGGCCGGTTTGGCATATTTGTCTCCATATATTACATTTTCCTCATTACAATGGAGGTAATTATTGTGAGTTAAAGATATGTCACATTTGTTTCTCTAGAATGAATTTCATCTTTCACTTCCATAACTATTATGTTACTACCTACAAATAACATGAATATTTTTCTTACATTTAGCTTCACTGTCATTTCCAAATACTAAATCATTATTGTGCATATGATAAGCTAGTCCCCAGCTAGCACTGATATTTCTTCTCATAATATTATACCACATGCTAGGGAATAATTCTTAAATTTGACTCTCCCTCACATCTCCTATGTAATCCATTTAACAATCTTTTTGATTCTAACTCATACATATTCTGAAATTGTTTCATGTCTATTTCTGTCACACAAATCCAACTGCAGTGTTTTACATTATTTTTGCAATTTCAATTTATTGTTCATGCTGAAACCAAGAGAATATTTTAAGACCATAACCTAATCATATCAATTGTTTCTCAGTGCTCAGAATAGTGCCAATTGTTTAGCAGTGGCATGCCAAATCTTCCTTGATAACCCACATTGCTTCCTTCCTGATAATCAGATGCATTCTCAGCTGTCCCTGCATATTGCTTCCTCGGGACCCAGTCTGTTCTCAGTACAGAAATACTTCTTCCTATTGCTCTTTGGATTCCTCCACCCCTTCATTTAAACTCAGCTTAAAATTTGCTTCTTGCCTAACCAGAAGATTCAGTTTACAAATATGAACCATGTTTGTTTTTGGTTTTTCTCTTCAGTATGATCCTACATCTTTCTTTATCAGTACTTTGTACGCCTCTCGAAGAAGGAGAATACTTACCCTCAAAAACTACTTTACCTCATTGTGGCCACTGTAGTGTCCAGAAGGACATACTCAAATATATCCATTTTTCAAGTATAATATGAAATGAATAGAAAGAGACTGAAAAGACATACTTGTGAATCAATCAGATATAGATAAGAGATATAGACACACAAGCAAATATATTTTAATGCCTGGAACTATTTCTCTGTTATTTAGCAGTAAAATGTTCAATGGTATCTTCTTCATCTCTTAAGAAGACCCAAAAGTTTATCATCATCTAGAAATTGTGACTTATAAATGATGAGAAACACAAATGGCAATAGAATCTAATTAGACCTATAAAATGGAATAAACTATTGAGAAAATTTGGGAACTTCTTCAATGTACACACACTGAAGAAAGGTTAATTCTGTTAAAACAAAAAGAAGGCACCATCCCAAGTTGCAGTGTGTTGTTCTGCAGGTTGTTATGTAAAGTATAAGGGGTACACTAGGGAAATAAAGCTATAGGTTGAATCTGGATAGAATAATGCATCTATTTATATTCCCTAGACTGTAGTTTTACTCTTTGCATATTTTAAACAAAAACATCCAGAAGAATATCACATATATTTTTTTCATTAGTAAGTTGTTAACCATATTTATTTACTTAGAAAGAGACTTTACCTTAAAATATTTACATAACATGATTGTGGTAACACACAATTGTAATTCTACCCTTCACAACTCTGAGGAAGTAGGATATTTGAGGATAGCTGGGATTCATAGTGGGGTACTCTGTCTAAGAAGGAATGAATATCTCATTTCTTTTTTTCAGTAGCCCTGTCAAAATAATACTATTGCCTCCAATTATTCTCTTTTTTTTCTGCTTTTAAAAACATAGAGAGGTTGAAAAAATTTTCTGTGTTTACTCTACGTGATATCTATATATTTGGTATTCACACCCAATCCTATACCAGACAGTGCCATATTATTATTGTCTACCAACTGTTGCATGATTAGAGATATAGACACTTTATATCTCTATATAAATAAAGATATAAAGTATAAATCATAGTTCTTCAACTTGGCGCACATAAGAAAATTAGTCTTTTTTTTAAAACCCTCCTTCATGGATGAGTGAAAAAGAATCTGCAGCATGAAGAAAACATAAATAAATAAGCACAATTGGGTCCTCCTACCTGCGCTTGTTCTTTGTTGGGAAAAAGTACTTGACCAAAGCAACTTAAGGAAAGAAGAGTTTATTTTGGCTCATTGTCTAGAGTACAATCTATCATGGTACACAAGTCTTGAAAGCAGCTGTTACAGTGAGAACACTATGTCTCCTGTTAGAGACCAGAAAAAGGACTTCCAGTGCTCAGTTTGCTTTTTCCTTTTGTATTCAGCATAGGTTTCCATCCCATAGAATAGTCCTGTTCATATTTTCATAGGTCTTCCTACCATAATTATCTTAATGCAGATAATTCCTCACAGACAAGGGTAGAAGCTTGTGTCTTAGGTGAGTCCAAATCTATATTAACATCACACCAAACGATAAAAATTTCTGTACAAAGAATGAATTCTCACTACTTTAATCTACCTTGATATCACCACCTAGCATAAAGCCATAAATAGATGTTCAATTAAGAAAATGGACTGTCCTTCCCATTAATTCCTTCAACAAGTAGATTTTTCTGTGGAAACATGTTACCCACATGTGACTCTTATCCACATGTGATTCTTACCTAATGTAAATCTTACTTCATGTGACTCTTACCCTTATGTGACTCATACATGTATACATTAAAAAAAACAGATTCAAAAGAAACAGGAAGTGACTTTTACCCACATAAACGCATTTAAATATCAGAAGATATACAACCATGGTTGAGAACACTTGTCTCACCCGCTGCTGCAAGTTTAAACTCCATTTGAAACTTACTATAATGGGTTTGAAAAGTGCATGGCAAAGTTCCTAGCACAAACTACCATTTATGTGGAGGTTAATGATTATTACTAGTATTATGCTACCAGCATTGTCCTTCGTATTTTCTTTAGTATATAATAGAGCACTGGATTCTTCTTCCCAACATCTTGATACTTCCATATACAGTATGGACTTTGGGGAATAAATTTTTGTTATTAATGTTCTAAGAAAAAAACATCAAATCATTTCCCCTTTGATAATTTTTATTGCACTGGTGAAAGAGTTGATATGTTTTCAAGGAGAATTAGAATATCCTGTATTCCGCACGTTACTAATTATATTAGAACATGTTCTAATTGATCGATTTAGCTTAATTACTCCACCAAAATATTAAATTTACCCATATTTTCACGAATAAACTGAGATTCATTAGTTAAGCAATTTATCCCGGGTACCTATGTAGTGTTTTTACTTCACCTGACCTCTTGGTTCAGTACACTGGACTTCCTATCATTGACTGTCATTGCCACACCAGATAAAATAAACTAGTATGAAATAAATCCTGTTAATAATATCAGTCATAGCTACAGCATAATGTATAATTTTATTGATTAATAATGCTTTCATTTTATAGTAATTGAAGGTTATTTCAAATTCTATTTCACATTTTTTACTAAAATCCAAATAATAATGCTATCTACAATATAATAATTATGACACTAATGAATTGAATATGGTCATTGTTTTTTATTACTATTGATAATCAAATTCAAGCATTATATATGAAAAGTACCAAATTGTATTTGGATTTAGCATTCACTTGTTTTTCATGTTTCTAGTTTTCTGGACTATATTTTTTAAAATATAGTACTACTTCATTCTTAGCCTTTGAGTTCATAAAAATTAAAACTGAGAAATAATTGTTTGTATTTTGTGTAACACATTTTGTTGTAAGAGTAAAGAATACTATTCATTCACGTCAATAATTTTTTTAACAAAAGGATAATGACATTTTTCCCTGGAATATTCTACAAAAGACAACACATATAAATTACTAACTTAGGCACATCTGGAGCTATAAAGTATCACTCAATGATTCTAATAATTTTTCCTAGAACTGTTTCAGCTGACTGTGATACCAGTATGACAAGCTCGAACTCATCTCAAGCAAGGGTGCACTTAAGCTCAGGAAAGCAGCAAGGACTTGTTGGGAACAAGCCGGAGGGATTCTGTACATATCTCATTGGAACTGAAACCCAGGGGAAACTTATTATTCTTTTAATTTTTCTTTCTATTTTTTTTTGTGGCGGGAGGGGGAGATTTTCCATGTAACAATCCTGGCTTTCTACGAACTAGCTTCATAGACTAGTCTGGCCTTGAACTTAGCCAGACTCAACTGCCTCTGCCTGCCTCCCATGTGCTGGGATTAAAGGCATGAGCTAACCTGGCCCGGCTCTTTTAATTTTTATTAAAAAGTGGAAAAGTAGAGACCAGCTCTTCCCTTAAGCTTGTACCATTTACATTCTAATAATGAATGGGTGTATTTTTGAAGCATGTTATTTAAAGACACCCAAGGCAGAATCTAGGACAGTCATCCATATCTTTAACTGTAGAAGCTTAGGAAGATTTCTGACAGTATTAATTTATTTGAACATTAATATATTATTATATAGACAAAGGCTGGCTAAGACGGGGCAGTTTCATATCTCTTGTGTTCAATGAATGTTTTATACTTGATTTTTTTGAGTCTTAGAACTCAGAAGCATAGCATGCATGGAAGCTTTATGAATCTACATGTGTTTAACATTTTCCTTATTTTCTGTGGAGTGACTTGAGTCCTTTATAAAAGACAGCTCAACCCAGCTACCAGTTCCTTCTCATCAGATACTCGTGATAAGGCTTTGCAGTGCAGGATCTGGCAAAATGCTTAAAAGCAAAAAGGGGGGGGGGAAGCCATGTGATAGAAGAATGAAAGCAACTGAAGAGAAAATCACTCACTATGACTTTCGAGTTTTACACCGTACGAAAATAACACAGTCTTGTGAATAAATGATTACCAAGGTCTTGTTTTATTTCTCTGCGTTAGCAAAAAACACTTCCAGTTTGATGGGCTCTAGAATCATCTATGAGGCTGTGAAGGATTCTCTAGTTAATGTTAAGTGATGTAGGAAGAGCTGCCTTGAATGAATGAGGCTGTTGCTGTTGGCCAGTTGCTGGAATCGGAGGTTGCGGGGAGACACGGATTTGGAGGGATAAGAGATAGACAAGTTCCTGGAGCTGGACAGGACGAGAGAAAGGGAGAGGGGTGAGAAAGTTTTGCCTTTCATGAAGGGATATAGTTATAGTACATGCTCACAGTGAGTGGCTGTGGCTGATAACAGACCTTGCCAAGACCCTGAATCCTAACAAGCACATGCGCACAAGGAGTGCTCTCAGTGACTGCAGTTGAGGACCCTAAGGGCAGGCCAGCATAATGCCTGAATGTCAACAGTGGCATCATTCTATGGGTTGAGATCCAGGACTGTATAGAACAAAGAAATTGGGGCAGTTACTGCATTGCTACCCTGGTATTTTCACTGTCATGACTATACAATGTACTGTACAATCTGGACTATGCATGGCTGTACAATCTGGACAATAGGCCAAAATAAATTCTTCCCTTCCTAAACTTTATTTTTTTAATCTACTGATGAGTCAAGCTTCCCACAGTTTTCCATATTTAAAAACATCCTCCATCTTTAAAGCCAGCTATAGCTTTGATCAAAGCCCTCAAATTACTTTTTTCTCTGACCTTAAAGTTTCTTTTCCAGTTTTAAGGGTTTATGTGAATAATCCATACCGACTTGGAAAAACTAGGAAAATACCATGAATGACCTCAACCCCATTTTCTTAGTTATTTTCCAAGCAAGCAGCATATTCACAGAGCTCAACTGGGAATTTCTGTCATTAAACTGACCACAAGAACAATAACTTCATTATAATAAAAAAATGGACTAGAACATTTCCTTGGGATGTAAAAACTGAAATCACCACTGAGTAACATCAAGATTTTAAGATTACATGATACTATGTTTGTAAGTGGCTGGATAGGCCATCTTCCTCATGATTTTCCCAAAAAAGCAGACAATATTATTCACAGGACTTGGAAAAAAATCCACATAATTTAATGACTTAATAGTAAAGTTCCAAATTCATCATAAAAGTACTAAAATACTATGCTCCAAATATTTTCCTAAGTTCGAATATAAATCTATGTGGAACTAACTTAATTTTTTTTTATGTAGTACAATTCTTCTTCAGTTAACATGCAAGATTAAGCAATGTGAACCTCATTAGGATAATGAATGATAAACTAATCAAATAAACACTTAACTTTGATTTTGTAAGAAGACGGCATGTTGACTTTACCCAAAAAAAGAAAGATGCTGTAGATTCTTTGCAATTTTTAATATTTCTATATTGTTCATTTTTAATGAGGCATATTCTCTGTCTCCCTCACACTATCCATATCTTACAATTATGTTTTATAGAATTAAACTAACATAAAAATTAACATATTTTTTAAATTTCATTGCAGGAAGGTCCAATCTCTTTAATTTGCATATGTTATCATACAATTGGATGACAGAGTCATCAGTAGAAAAATAAGGCTCCATATGCTATGGTGTCCTCAAATTCAGCAGCTATCTAAACATAGTATAACACATTAACTGGACACCCAAGTCCTGTTTGAAAATATATCACCATAATGGAGAAGTCTCAGAAAAAAAGAAGGGTACACTCTCCCTCAAGTGTCTAAAATTTTTAGATATCAAAAAACACTAAGAAATAAAAAAATGTAATAAATTCTGACTGGAAATACAAACTTCTTTGAAAGGATTATATTAATGTTGTGAATCAACATAATCAACATATATTTTCGAAACATTCCTGTTTTTCTGAGTTCATGCTCACCTCATGTTTATGGATTTTGATGACCTTATTCTCATTGCTTTGCAGATGAGCACTTGGAAGACAAGTTTAATCTCTAACCCCAACTGTTATTCTTTACATCTCCCCATTGTTGATTTTTGCATATGATTATTGTCAACACAGAAAGCTAATAATATAAAACAGGTTCCATGAACTTTCTAACCTCTCTCAGGATTTTCTAATTACCTTTGTAACATTAAAATTAAGAGTATATCATTAAATACAATTTTTAAAACATCACATTAAAGTGGCATCCTTTCTCTGGGATTTTTATCAATCTTCCATTTATTGCCAGTATTTTCTAAATAAAGCTGAGTTTGGAGAAAGAAAGCTGATAGGGTGTAAATAAAAATAGTTTCTTGCTATGTATACCACATATTGATATTATGAGAATATTTTGTAATGTTGACATTTTTCCTTTGAATCAGAAGTAGCAATGAATTAAGTGATTTAAATTGAAGCAGAAGAATGTACAATAGATTTCAAAATTATACTGATTATAAACATTCTAAGGAACATTATTGGAGTGTAGGAAAGAGTTTGGGGAAATCAAAAAAGGCACACTAATTAGTGCACAGCTTGAAAGTCGACAAATGTGCTAAATAATATTTTGAATGCATTAGATGATTGTCAGAAATGAATACCAATTTTTATCAGGACAAAGGTTTTGTAATAAGGTGCCTTGCTATTTTAAATAATATTATAAACCATAGCCATAATGATATGTTAAAAATAAATTTACATGGTAAAATACTGTTATTTGTATGATTATTTAGTTCACTCCTTAAGTTAGTTATACACACATGCACAGACACACACACACACACACACACACACACACACACACACACACACAGAGTCAAGCTATGTACCCCAGACTGGCCTCAAATCATTATCCTTCCCCACCTTAGTAAGATTATCTGTATGCAAAATTATGCTTAATTGTACTATACTTTTGAGGAAGACAAATAAGAGACTCTATCTGGTACTGCACAGTTCTAGAGGAACTGGTACCCAAGATTTTCCAAATAAAAAATTTGGTTACACTTTGACATATTAAACTAATTACATATCTTGTGTTTATTAAAATGTAAAATGTTATATTATTTAAATAGTATAAAGTAAGTACATTACATTATTTGCTTATTTCTCTCATTTTATCTAGTTGGTGATATTTGCTTTACTATATATTAATTTAAATAAGAGATAGGACTTGTCAGTAAAGTTATATAGTTTCCAGTCAGTATACTACTTTTTGTTTTAGTTTTTAAATATAATTATATGTTAAACTGAGTTAGCATTCCTTTATTATGCAGCCTTATTAGAATCTATTTTAAAGAGACTCAAAATCAGTTTCCAAATAGAAAAATACTTTTGTTAGTTGCTTTTGAAAGGTTATAAAAATCCCTGCATTTTTACAATAAAATGCCTGACAGTTTTTCAGTATTATATTTTTTAAGTATTACTAAAATATTTAGAACTCTATTTATTTTTTCTTGGTTTTTCAAGATAGGGTTTCTCTGTAGCTTTGGAGCCTGTCCTGGAACTAGCTCTTGTAGACCAGACTGGCCTCGAACTCACAGAGATCCGCCTGCCTCTGCCTCCTGAGTGCTGGGATTAAAGGTGTGTACCACCACTGCCCGGCTAGAACTCTATTTTATATCTAGGCCAAACTGTTGATCTTTCTATACCTTTCATGCACTCTACCAAAGCTCTTTAGGTTTGTCTGTTTGTTTATGCATATGTGCAAATTTATACCTGTGTCTGTATATTTTAGTAGATTTTACTGGTTTTGACGGAATCATTTCCATTTGATTTCTAACCAAACATATGTTCAGCAGTTATGCAAAGAATTTTAAAATCCAAGTGAAAATTGTATTTATATGTATGTAATTTGTATTTAAATTAACATATGAAAATATGTAAGGTGATTATCTATACTGAAAATTGAAATAGGCACAGTGTTTGGGAAGACATTTTGAATGATCGAGTCAGAATTTCCAAACTCAATACCTTATGGATAGTTATTATTGAAAGAAAAAGATGAAACTATAGAGATATATGTGAGTAAATACATTGATTTAAAATTTAATCTGTGTGATAAAGAATTGTACCTCTATTTAGAACTTCTTTGAATTCCAGATAAGTTCATTTCATTGCCTAGTTGGCATCAATACTTGGATGTCAAATGGAAAGAGCTAGAAGATTGGTAATGTCCTGGGTAACCTGCTTGTCTAAAAACCCAACCATTTCGTAAATAGAGCATGCTGTCTCAAGCGTCTCAAATGCAAAACCTTGGCATCGTACTAGATTCTACTATTCTCTTTTTCTTCCCTCCCTCCCTTTCCCCCTCCATCTCTCCCTCCCTCCCTCCCTTCCTTTCTTCATCTATATGTGGGGTGGGCATGTCATAGTGCATATATGAGGTCAGAAGACAATTCATGGGGCTTGTGGATTCTGGGGGATGAAACTCATGTTGCCAGGCTTAGAGGCAAGATTACTAATCTGCTGAATCATCTCACCAGGGCCCTCATTATCTACTTTTAACATATATTCGATATGGCAATAAATTCAGAATTAACCGTGTCTCTCTCCAGTCACTGAAGTACTCTGGTCATAGTTATCCTCCTATTCTTTTCTTGTGTAGCTTCTCCATCACCATCTTCTCTTGATTCAACACTATAGACTACTTTACCATGAAAGCCAGAACCATCAGCTTAAAACATCAGCTTCATTTTGGTGCAGGTCTTCTCACACAATAGAGATTTCCCAGCTCCTTGAAAGTAAGGATCAAAGAGAATTAACAGCCTGAAACTCCTGCATATCCACCCTGAGACAACTCAGACTTTAATCTCTTTCTTCTCTGTCTTCTTTATCTCATGCATAAAACAAAGCAATGGGCATGGGAGCTAACCATTTGTCTCCTAAGTGCACTGCAAACAGTGACTATGACAGTTTGGGAATGAAAAGATTCCTTGTTGTAGACCAAACCATCATGCTCTTCTTAATAATGATTCCTTTTCAGAAAATTGTGTATGTGTGTGTGTGTGTGTGTGTGTGTGTGTGTGTGTGTTTTCTTTCCGTTTCTTGAACATGACAGGGATTCTCTAGATGTGATTATGCTTTTCCTTAAAATGTCCTTTCTGTTTATCAGTAACTCCTTCCCACAATGTGGGTGGGTTTTGCTTAAATACTATTAGTAGGGAGATCTCTGAGCATCTCAATCTAGTCTTTGACCATTACAGACATTCCCTTTCCCACCACCCTTTTTAGAATCCCTCTCTAATGTATCAAATATTACATTATCATGTATATTTTTTCACTTTTAAAGTATGACCTAAGTCCTGTGAGGGCAAAAAATTTGACTTTCTTTGTTGTTTACTTTGGTTAATATAAACAATACTTAGTACACATAAGGCCCCAACAAGTATTTCTTAAGAGATGGGAAATTCCTAGTTGTAAAAGAATTATAGAAAGTAATTAAAAAACCGTTCAATACTAAAGTTCCGTTTCAAAGAGGTACAGTTATTCACAGTAAAAAATATTATGTCTTCAGAGAAGGTAATGTAAACAGAAGGAATTTAAAACTAGTTTAAAATAATATAGACAATGTAAGTTTGCTTGTAAGGAGGTGAATTTAAAATCAATATGCTGAAATTCTAATACATATAGATTGTAATAGCATGTGTGAATAATGTTTTTGCTAATTTTGTTGGTATTCATAGTTTTATGTATGTGTATATAAAGTTAAGTTACCAAAATATGAGTAAAGTAACTTTAACACTTAGTAGGAAAGAAAAAAATTAATATTTCTCATAGTTTTTAAAAGTTATTATTTTAGCATACATATATTAGGTTTTATTATTACTTGTTCCCAATTAAATTTGTTTTAGTTTTGTTCTTTCCTTTCTTCTCTATGCCCTTCTCCTGTTGAACACTCCCACTTCCACAACTGTCACAATCATCCTTTTCCCCCTTCTTCCCACCCCAGCTTCTCTTGTTCCCTCTTCTTAGTCTCCTAGTGTATTCTTTCCCATTGCTATACGTACATATATAAATATTGGAATCAAGATCTGGAATACAATGCATATATGTATGGAATTTTTCAATAGTAAAATATTTTTTAAAAGCTAGGATCTCCA
>NC_022032.1:13398490-13402529 GCF_000317375.1 Microtus ochrogaster | reverse complement strand
TGTCTGTGCTGCTGGGGTTATACATAGGAAGTGGTATCCTGTGCCCATGTGTTGTAGAGTACTTGCCACTTTCTCTTCTATCAGATTCAGTGTGTTCGGACTGATATTGAGGTCTTTAATCCATTTGACTTGAGTTTTGTGCATGGCAATAGTCAACATCCTTTTTCAACAAGGAAATGCAAGTCAAAACAACTCTGAGATACGATCTTACACCTGTCAGAAAGGCTAAGATCAAAAACACCAATGATAGCTTATTTTGAACAGGATATGGAGTAAGGGGAACACTCCTCCACTGTTGGTGGGAGTGCAAACTTGTGCAGTCACTTTGGAAATCAATAAAGAGGTTTCTCAGATAATTATGAATCAATCTATCTCAAGATGCAGCAATACTACTCTTGGGTATATACCGAAAGGATACTCAATCATACCTCAAGGACAATTGCTCAACTATGTTCAAAGCAGCATTATTCATAATAGTCTGCAACTATTTCTTTAAAAAGTACTAATTAAAACAAACAAGATAACCATAGCATTTGCTTGGCTTTCTTAATACTGTATATTAAATCAGTCCTGTATTTAATAGGCTTCTTTGATGTGACAAGCCCTGCTGTGGAATATTATGACAAAATTTCCTCCTGCCTGAGGGTTTCAGGTGAGAAAGCAAGGCCGCATCAGATCCAAGATAAGGACCTTTAATTTTCTTTGTGATAGTTGTATAAAAAAATCTCAGAAGTGAACATATATTGAGAAGACCCTTTCTCTTGTTTGGACTTTTTTTTAATCAAAGAAAGGCCTGATCCAGTCAATTTTATGTTTTGTAAAATGGAATTTGTGGCACATTCCGAAATCAAGACAAAGAACCCTGAAATTATAAACAGTGTCAGCATATATGCATAGCCTATAGGTAGATGATAAAGTGCTTGAACTGCAACCAGGTGGTCATTAATTTATTTGTCTGTAAATCAAGCACTATGCTGTTTCCAAAGATATGGGGCTGAACAAATTTATCATCTTTCTCCATGGAACAAATAAATACATGGACATAATAAGTAGAGAGCGTCATGTGTTACCGAGGGAAAACGTTAAGGAAGGTTGCCGCTGTGGAAATCTATGTTAGAAACACTTAATCCATTTGATATATAAATTCAAATACTGAATATGGGTAAAGATTTCCACAAAAGGTGAGATTTTAATGCGTATAAACAATGCAAACAGAGATTTCCTGAGAGAAGGGAGAAGTCAAGGCAGAGGATGGGAAATTCTCTGACCTTGTAGAAAAGCAAAGGTCATGTAGATGTCAGAGGTGAGGGGAAGCCCATCTGGAGATGGCTGTGCTGCGTGTTAAATATTGCAGAGCAAGGACACTGAAGAGACAGAGTAGTGAAGAATCAAGCTTGGCATTTTCTCGTTTACTATTAGATAGACTGTGAAGATCATTTGTAACATAAAATAAATGAAAAAAATAGATACCAAAAATGATGACATTTACAGTGATCCTAACTATTTAATCATATTTTACCACCTAAGGGAGTTCCAGGGTTTTATACTTTTTGTGATATACTTGGAGATTGTCAATTTTTTTTTTGAAAATTGACCTTTAAATACCATGAACAAAACTTCGTTTCTACTTCGAGTTCAGGTTTTCTTTAAAATAAACTAAAATATAATATGGGCCAAATGCCTAGCAAAAGTTGATACCCACTATATTAGTTTTACCATTCTCCTATCAAGAAAAATAAATCACACAAGACTGAAAATCATACTGATTTCCAGTATATTTTTGAAAGAAGTAGTTTATTTGTCTTACAGTAATTTTGGATTACAGATTTATAAGTTTTTTAGGTGAGCATTATTCCTAAACTTGATGTCTATGTATGTTTTACAGTAAACTCAGCCTATGTGTGAAGACCATGACTAGCTAAAAAAGCACGTGGCACTTAAGGAAACGTGCACATTGCCTGCACACAGTATGGTGCGTACTAAACAAGACATTTATATTTAGAATTAATCAGACTCTTAGCCAAACACCCTGATTGTTTATTCAACCTGATGCTGCAAATTATCTCTTGCCTTGGTCTTTTAAATCAGTCTGTCTAATAATCAAGAGTAATTAGTTTTTGCTAAACTACCCATATGAAATTTAAGGATGATCAAACAAATGGTTGGCTCCATAACAGTTCAGTTCAATTATTTAGTTGATATTCTAATATATGCTGGGTAAGAAGAAAATGATGTGCTACTATCAATAAAGATAAATCTGGTAGAGATACGTTGGAAGTTGACAGAACAACAAAAGATTAGCACAATGCAATTTATGTATTTAAATACATAAAAAATTGATCCAGTGGTCTATTCAAATGTCCTTATAAGGAATTACTACAACACCTTCATATAAGGTAAGATAATTATCAAATATCACGTGCCAGGTGTTGCCTCCAACAGAGAAAGCCAATTTGCTCAAGACCTCTTACCCAATGATAGACAGTGATTATGATATAGAGTCCCAGCCACTAGGCCAGTGTAGAAAAACTCTAATGAGCCTTGATGAATATGGAATTCTTATTCTTGTTTGAGATTGTCAAAGTTCTACACCTCGGCTGTACTTTTGTCTGCCCACATTTGTTTTCTTCCACTCCCTTCTTTCCTTGGGGCAAGTCCAATAAATATTCTTTCATATCAGTACTTCCTCAGAGTCTATTGTCTTGAGAATATAACCAGTGACAGGGTATATTGAGCGGAGTAGTGTCACTGTAAATCAAAAATATAGGGAAAAGAAAAGAGTAGCTAATCTGCTTGTAAACAAAATAGGATGAATGGGACACTGTGTCATCAATAATTATTATAAATCAATGATGCTGTTGTAGTTCTAATGTTTGATGACCCCCAAAGACTTGGTTCTCAAATCTGTTATGTATTGTTTTATTCTTTTGGCTTTTTGAGGGGTTTGCCACCCAGCTCCCAAATAAATCACACACAGAGGCTTATTTTTAGTTATGGCCTTGGCTTGTTTCTTGCTAGCTTTTCTTAATTTTTATTATCCCAACTATCTTTTGCCTCTGGGCTTTTATCTTTCTCTAGTTCTGTATACCTTTTGCTACTTCTTTCTGTGTAGCTTGAGGTACAGCTGGATATCTGGCCCCTGATGTCCTCCTCTCTCCTTGTTCTCTTGTTACTTGTTTTCCTCCCCATTTCCCCTTTTATAGTTCTATCTGTTAGCCCCACCGATCCTTGCTACTGTCTCACTATTGGCCATTCATCTCTTTATTAGGACCATCAGGTGTTTTAGACTAGTAAAGAATCACAGCTTCACAGTTAATCAAATGCAGCATAAACAAAAGTAACACACCTGAAAATAATAGTCCAATCAGTGCTATTATGTGCTGTGGACCTTTATAAGGTGTAGCCTTAAGAGAGGTGCTTAGATCATTGAGGTATGTATGCCTGTGAAAGAGAGTACATGTCTCTGGTACCTTCCACCATCAACTCTCAGATGACCAATCTGTCTAGCCATATGTATATGCTATGATACAGTGTCTCATCAGAAGTCCAAAACTGTGAACTAGAACTCCCTAAAACTGTAAATGCAATAACCCCTTCTCCAAGTTCTTCATTGCAGTTAGGTGACAAAACTGTCTTACAGAGCCATATAAGGGAAAGCTTTTATTATTAGAATTAGTATCATCAAATATGTTCACAGTGTTTTGTAATATTTCTTGTGTTCTCATGAATTGAAATAAAGGATTTTAGCGGTAAGCACTATATAATAGCAAATGCTCAGACTTACCATCACACACTTTTGGCCAATGACTGGTGTGTGCTCTAATGTTATGTAAAGTAAACCAATACCTTATGAGAGGCAACTGAAGGCTTTTTGTGAGTGTCAGTGTAAAAGAACACTTTCTACTCTTTCAGAGTACCAGAGTTATCTCCCAGCATCCACTTAAAGCAACTCTCAGTGGCCTGTAGTTCTAGGGCATCTTCCTCTGCTCCCTTTAAAGTATTAAATAATTAATCTAGTTATTTATATCTAGTTATATAT
>NC_022032.1:13391486-13398390 GCF_000317375.1 Microtus ochrogaster | reverse complement strand
AAATTTCTTTTAGCCATGAACTAGTTTCTTTTCCTAATTACAAAAATTAGCAACACAACACCTAATCTCCAAAAAAATACCTAATCTCCTCTATGTAAGAAAATGTGTAGTTCACAGTGCTAGAGTTGCTTGACCTTCCTTAGCAGTGCACCCAGGTCAGTTGCTCTTTGAACCTCTTTTTCTTTTGGTTGAAGCAGAAATCTCCCTCCTCTTTTTTATTGCTAATGTTTTCTGTGAGCTGCATTATTGGTGGGGCATAGCTTTCGAGATTCTTTATTTAGTTTTCGGGGTTTTTTTTTGTACCAAGCCATATGGAAATTATTCTACTTAGTGATTTCATTTGCTCTGCTCCTCCTATTGATCGTGGCACAGATCTTCTGAAACTGATTCCATATCAATGTGTTTCTTCAGTCAGCAGCATCCTTTACATTGTCACACCAATGAGGAAGACATTAACATTCAACTTTGATATTGCATAGAGGTCATCTCGCCTCACTTCCAATAGATCCAAAAATGCAGGGCAAATGCAAATTGTATCGGATCCACTGTGCTGCTCACGACCCTCATCTTGTTAATAAAACATGCAAATCTCCCTTGATGCCCAAATCACCCCCTTCTTCCTCTGTTGAAATTCCTCATTATGATTTAACACAGGAAATATATCTGCTAGCTCTAGGGATATTATAGGTAGCATTTATCTAAAATACAGCAGGTTCTTAAAATGAGAATATTTTAGACAACTTTATACTAATCGATACTAAGTATCTATTTAGAATTGAGGTTAACACTAAAGAAAAAGAGGAGTAAAAACAACTGCTCTGCTTCAACTAGGAGTAGAAACAACTAGCTTCAACTTCATGTAAAAACCTCCCCCGGCTTTGTGAGGGTTTTCTAGTTGCCCCAGTGAAGAATAGTGTGCACTTAGATTACTGCTTGTCTACTTAGCTCATGGAGCACAGAAGCTAATCATTTGGAAGGCAGACTGCTCTTCTGCTTGTTCTCCTGGAGTACTAACTCTCAACCTATGGGTCACGACCCCTTTGTGGGTCACATGACCCTTTTACAGGAATCACATATCAGATATCCCGCATATCTGATATTAACCTTACAATTTGTAACAGTAGTAAAATTATGGTACTGAAATAGCAACAAAATGATTTTAGGGTTGGGGGCCACCACCACCTGAGAAACTGTATTAAAGGGTTATAGCCTTAGGAAGATTGAGAACCACTGTCCTGCAGATGTTGAGAAAAGGTGTTCTGTCTCAGTTCTGTATCAGGAAAAGCTCCCAAATTCATGGTCAAAGAAGGAATGAAACTTCATAAGTGTAATGCCAACAGAAAGAGACTTTGAATCACTAGAATCATGGCAAGTTGCTAGAATTATAATTCACTTCATTGTTTTTTCTTAAGCAATACATCAATTTATAATGGTGCAGAAATGCTTTCTAATTCTATTCTATTGACCTGTGTGTGCATCTTAATGCCAGTACTATATTGTCCTGTTTGCTGCAATTTATACTTGGGTTTAAAACTGAGAATTGGAAGATTTTTAAAGAAAAATTGTCTATTTTGATGTTTACAAATTTCTGGCAATCTGTTAAGATAGATTATGGGATATTAAAAGTTATTATCTAACTATGAACATCAGCTTTAAGATCTGATACCTTAATATGCATCATACTTAAATTAATATTTTGTCTTTTAATTTACAGTATCTCACAGTAATGTCAGAGTTTTCAGGATATTTACTGATTTTCATTAAGTATGACACCCTTTTCAGTTTTGAACTTCTTTGCTAAACTTATTTTGTGTATTGTATTACTTTTATTATCAAAGGTATACTTTCACTAATTTTATAAAGTGTCCATTGCTAATGTATAAAAATAGCTGTGTGTGGCCGGGCGGTGGTGGCGCACGCCTTTAATCCCAGCACTCGGGAGGCAGAGGCAGGCGGATCTCTGTGAGTTCGAGACCAGCCTGGTCTACAAAAGCTAGTTCCAGGACAGGCTCCAAAACCACAGAGAAACCCTGTCTCGAAAAAAACCAAAAAAAAAATAGCTGTGTGTGTTTTTGTGTGTGTTCATGTGTGTGCCTGTGCATATGTGTGTGTGAAGACAAAACCTTTATGATCTTTCAATATTTAACTTGATTTGCTTCTAATTAGTTCAGAGTATTAAACTTTTCCTTGTTTTAGAACAGGAAGGTTAAGTTAGGTACTTGGAGATTATTTATATCTTCTTTCTTAAAACTTGTTCAAACTTTTCCTGCATCCCTTGGATTATAAATTCCTATTTTCATCATTTTCACATTACTGTCATGTATTTACTTCTTTAACTACTGATTAGTCTGTCCTATTAATTTTCTATTTTCTTGGAAATTACAGCATCTAAATGTTTACTTGCTTTAAGAATTCTAAGAATTCCAGGGTTGAGAGGACATGGACACTCTTCACTCTTGTTGATTCCAAGAGGTCTGAAGAGGTTTGTATGCATTTGTTGTACTACATTGCTATTATTGGGAGAATGGGAGAATTTATCATTCTGCCCTTCTGAATGTCAACTCCCAGAAGAACCCTTTTGATCTTTGCAAAGAGCTTTAGGTTAGAATAATGTTGTTTTATTTTCCAAACAATAGAATGAGTGTTCCAATATAAAATAGTTCTCTCAAGACTGTGCTTCTTGTTTATTCTAAAGCTAGAACTTAATCCAACGTATTTCCTCTTTTTTCTGACTACTATACTTTTTCTCTATATCATGGCATGTACAGTTACTTTCCAGTTACTTAAATTTTGGACCCTTGACTTGAAATAAATTCTGGAGATAACTGGCCATAACTCCTCATTTCCCAAATGAAGAAACTATAGAGTTATATTGGCTATATTAATATGTGACATTTTATTTTTTGACTCCTAACTACAATCATGTAGTAAGCTGGCATAAACTTTTTATATCACAATATACATTTGTTAATGTTGCATACATTGTTTGTGTTTCATTATAGGGCCACAAATTTCATTAACCTAAAAGGCTAGTTCTCGGGTGAGCCACATTATTCATGTATGGCTTTCTATTGTTTATAATGGTGGGAGGTAAAAAAAAAATAGGGTGAGCAGAATAAAACCTCTACCAAGTGTTTCCAGGCTATTGTCAGTGCCAAAGAAGCAATTCAGAGGTAAGAATCAGTAAGGATCAGAGAGGGGTTTATACCAAGCCAGAGCACCCACTAAGTGTTGCATGCAGACCCTCTCAGGATAGAAATATCACTGACTTTTGCAAAGTTTGCTTACTGTGTAAACTCAAATTGAGGAAAGAATTATTCATCATTTAACTCAGAGACAGCATAAGGGATTCCAGGGATGTATCAGAATTTTCCTGGAGTAGGATTATTCCATTTTGTAGCCTTTATATGGGTTTTTCAGATGTGACATTACACCCAGTATGTGCTTTCAGCCTTTCAGTTTGTAAGGCTAATCACACAGAGAAGGTAATGAAGCCAGGTCAGCTGTGCCATGCTAGTTAGTGCTGCTTTATGGTGGATACATACCTTTACTCTTTTATTGTCATGTGATGTTCTGTTGTAATGTAGCCCTGTAATCTACCTTTCTGTAGCTACTACACTGTATTTTGTGTCTTTTTGCCCTGTGCTTTCCTGGGTTACTTTATAAGAAAAGCACAGCACACACAGCATCTTAAATTAACAACCATTATCAACTCAGTATATAGATCAAAACCCCAGATTTGAAATGGTCTATCATTTTAGGCTCTTATGTCATCCAAACCGAAGTGTTCATAGGATGCATTCTTAATTTGGACTGTGAAGTCTCTTCTGAATTTATATATGTGCAGCAGAACTTACTTATGAGCTGTAAAGTCCTCTCTCTGCCTGCTTTCAGTGGCAACTTGTTTCTAGTTTCCTGGGACTAAACTCCATTCTTGCCTTCTTCAACTCACAAAAGAATTTCCATCTTCTATTTATTTTTTAAGTAATTAATTAATTATTATTATTACTTTTATTAAGCTCTACATTTTTCTCTACTCCCCTCCCTACCTCTTCCCTCCCATTCAACCCTCTCCCAAGGTCCTCATATTCCCAATTTACTCAGAAGAACTTGTCTTTTTCTACTTCCCATGTAGATTAGATCTATGTATTTCTCTCTTAGGGTCCTTGTGCCACAAGGACATGTGCTCAACTATGTTCATAGGAGCTTTGTTTGTCATAACTAGAAACTGGAAATTTCTAGGGAATGAAATATGCTTCCTCTCTAAACTTGGACAGATGATTAGGCTCTTAGCAGACCCTTAAACTGAAACTTGAATTTACATAGCACAGTCTCCAGGAGTGATAGAAATCAGTTGAGAAAAAAATGATTTCATTGTTGTTGTTGTTGTTAAACTTATCCAATTTTAGTTTATAGCAGCAATAAAGGACTGAGATACTTTCTTGTGCTTTGGACTTTTCCTAGAAGAGCTATATACCTTTGAAAGACTGGTTCACTTAAGTAGGTCAGGTTCAACCCGTGTAACATCATATTCCCCAAATTAATTGCTTTGGGGATTTAGTTACATCTGAAATTTGTTTCACAGTAATAAATAGGCTGCTGATGACTGCTGATGAGAAATAGAAATGAAATGTAAAAGTCAGATATCTGGTGTGTCTTTCTGAAATTCTATCTTATAGGGGACAAATACATTCTTTTTAAAACTTTTAATTCCGTTTCCAATCAACGAGTCTTGTATACATTCATTGGAAATCTTGCATGAGAGATGTGCAAGTGGTCCCCACTGTTGTCACTGAGGCAGTTTACCAATTCAGACTGGATATGATGTCAGTATCACACACACACACACACACACACACACACACACACGCACATATATATATATTCGGAGGCTGTTCATTTGTTCCCGGCTGCACCGACCAGAATTAATAACACAGAAACTCTGTTATTTGCAATATTGTTTAGCCAATAGCTTAAGCATATTTTACAGTTAGCTCTGATATCCTAAACTAACCCATCTCCATAAATCTGTGCATCAACACAAGGTAGTGGCCTATCAGCAAAGTTTTGGTGGGCTCTGGTGGAGGTGTCAGTCTCCTGTGGCGGCTACATGGCTTCTCCCTGACTGCCTACTCTCTCTCCATCTCTGTTTGGATTTCCCACATGGCTTTACTCTGTTAAGCCATTGGCTTAAAGCAACTTTATTCGCTAACCAATAATACCAAGAGAGATATCTAACTAAAACACAAGAAAAATTATGTCTCTATTTTCTTTCCTCACTGTGATCCATTTAGTCAAAGTTGAGAAGTAATTTGTGTTGCTTTGTAAAAAGCCTATTCAAGCAATTTTATTTGTAAACATTTTTCTTTATAAAATTGCAATTAGTCTACAGAGAGGTGTTTCTATGAGAGTCCATGGAAGAATGATGTGCCAAGTCCCATTGAACACAGAGGCTTGGGACAATTGACTTTTCGAAAGTTCCCAGTAAGTCATTATGTCTAATTAAGCAGTGTAGTAGGACAGGCAGAGTGGCTGTAATAAGAACAATTTCACTATAAAGGTGTTGAAATAAATGAACTCCTTCCAGGGAGAACTGAAGGATCACATTGCATAGGATCATTTCCATAAGGAAATGGAGCTAGACTTCCATAGACAGCTGAGTTCTCAAACAATTCTATGTTAGAGAATATATGTAGACACGGTGCTTTCTCACATATGGCATTCATAATTATTTTTTTCCTATTTGTCGCTAACTTTTATGACTTTGATAACACCATGGACAATCATGCAGTCTTTATTTTTAATTGAGTTATAGATTTCTAGTAGATTCAGGAGCCAGGAAGAAGAAAAAATGATAGCAATAGAATTTGTAAATGTCACTGTTCTAAAATATGAGTTCCATTCTGAGTTTCTTTTTCCTATTTAAGTATGTATCACACCTAGTGTTGTTAATGCTAAAGCAGTGTCTTTTAAAGAATATGGGAATTAATGCAGGCCAAGCCATGGTAGCTGAAGGTCACTCACAGAATAACAGTGAGAACCCACCTCATCTCATCTTACCTGGCCAAGGACTGAGCTCTAGCCTAGACTAAAGGTAGAATTTCTGTTCTGACATTAGTTTCATTCACCCGTGAGCTTATCTAAATTGACCCCTGAGAAACCACTTCTCTTGATCGAGGAGCACTTGTATTTCTTTTGAATCTATCAGAATTCCAGAAAGTCACATTCTAGGGATAGTTATGCATTCTGAGGTCATTTAAGATCAGTAGTGAAATCTATAACATATAGAATATCTTAGATGCAATCAACAGCTCAATATGATGACAACTATGAAATATGGGACAAAATAGTTATTCTTTATTAAAATAATGAGGTTAAATTTGTATATGCCTCTAACATTTGTCCATTTATGACATTTTTATCTTATAACATTTAAAAAAATAGTCTTATGTGTTGTAGAATATTTGCTTAACTTGGTTAAACTGTGCTACATTTGTTTATGCTGCATTTCTTTTAACGATGTTAAGATGTATTGCATTTGTGTTAATTAAATAAAATTAACCTGAGCTCAGAGAGGTGAGGTAGCAGCTAGTTGACAGGAAGTAGCAAGGAGGAGCAGAGCATAGGGTTTTGTTTTGTTTGGTTTTGTTTTGTTTTTTGTTTTTACTTAGGGCATGCATAAGGATAGAGGCTTCCAGGACTCCAGTGAGGAGAGAAAGTTAGCAAGTTGCTATTCCACCTCTCTGAGTTTGTAGGTTTTCACCCTAACCTTTGAATCTTGAGTTTTATTAAAATGATAGAGATTTAGTTAAACTGCTTTTAAAAGCAGCAACAGAATCGTTGTCTGGGGAGACTGAATTTTCCATAGGCTATGGCCTGAGCCCTTGGGCCCCCAGTGTTAAAT
>NC_022032.1:13385721-13390479 GCF_000317375.1 Microtus ochrogaster | reverse complement strand
GTTACCTCACTCAGGATAGTATTTTCTATTTCCATCCATTTGCATGCAAAATTCGAGAAGTCATTGTTTTTTACCACTTAGTAGTACTCTAATGTGTATATATTCCACACTTTCTTCATCCATTCTTCCATTGTTATTAGGATTTTTATCTCAGTCTCACAGAAAAGCAATGCTGGCCCTTAAGTCCTGAACCAGACTTGACCAATCTGCCACTAGCTAGCATCTTACCTTAGGTAATATCCTTGCCCCATTATTTAGGTACTATATTAAAACAGTTCCTAAAACAGCCTAACTTTGACAGACTGTAACTTAGGTCAGGAATATACCTGATCTCTGAAACCATTCCTAATTCATCTAATTGATCAAGTATTTAAAGACAGCTATTCGAGTAAAAATTGATGTTTTCAATGAATCTGATTCCCAAGACCAGTACACTTCATCCCTGCAAATTTTAGTAGTTTTAAGAGACAAATTTTAGACAGGAGAGATGGCTCAGACATTAAAGGGTAGGCTCCAAAGAGAAATATAAAAAACAAATTTTATTTTATGTTTTTCATGTTCTACTATGGTCAGGGCGGCATGCTAAGAGGCAGAGAGATTTTTTAAAGTGACTGAGATAACAAGACCCTATCCTAGAAGATTGAAACCAGCTCATTAGCTGCATAAAGTAATTTATAATTTTCTCTACTTCATCTTTACATGGTATTTTCAAGAAAAGCAAGGTCATTTGGTTGAAATGTAAGGATAGTCAGTGCCTTCTGGTTATACTGGGGTCTAAGAGGCAGTTATATGCACATTGTGTTTTATAAAAAATGCTTTGCACATTTCTAAATTGCACTCTGCTAATCAGGGATGAAGAGACTTCTTTCCCCGAGGGCTACTTTTCATTTTCATGAAAGAGGCTGATTCTGTTACCAGTGTGTAATTCCAATTAAATAGTGTATTTCTTCAGCCACTCTAGATATTAATAGCATACATTTTATAACAAAAATACTTACATTTATAGACAGCACTAGAAATACTTGTGAATATCTTGGAAAAGCAGTAGATGAGGTGTTATATTATTATATTTCAGACAGTAAAACTGTGGAGCCTTGAGGTTCCTTATGATATGATATTTGTGTAGCAGATTACAAACATTATAGCTTCTATAGCTTCACACTGTGCTCATTGCCAATACCTTCTGAAAGACTTGAGTTGGTCTATGAAAAACAATATTCAGATGTAAATTAAATAATTTTGTAAAAGGCAGTCAGCCACCTGATTTAGTCTCTTCATTAATTCTTATTCTACTCATTTAGAATAGTAGCAATATAAAAGTGAAAGCTATAGAAAGTTCACTGCTTGGTAAGTAAATTGAATAAGTAAATGGTCATGGTGAAAATTATTTTGCCAAGGATTTAGTTGACATGTATTAAAGCTGTGCTGATGGTTTAAGTAAAGATTAATGAGTCTTGTCAGAACAGTATGGACAGTAGAGCAAAGAGAAGAAGCACAGGATTCACAGTTTACCAGGGAAGCAGGGGTACCAGCTGACATGCAGGCAGCAGCTAGGAGCATCCTTCCTCTACTCTATTCCAGGATCTCATCATCTCTCTTCACACAGAATAGTCTTCAGTATGCCAAGGAGTTTGCAACCTCCAAGCGAAGTACATATGGAAATTCTGAAGCTGGTGTATTATGTTTTTAGAAGAATAGGAACCAATAAGATTAGACTGAGTATGCCATTTCTTCCTTACAATTAGAATATCAAAATGATAATAATGTTTGTTATTGAATTCTGAGAGTTGATACTAAATTAATCAAAGAGAAATAACAACTTTAACTCTTAATCTATAGGAAAAATTCATCTCATTTATACCAGAGAAAGGAATTATTTTAAAACCAATAATACAGTTAACTACAGTCTTTTTTTTTTTTTTAGAAAAATCATCATTACTCAGGCAGAGGAGAAAGTGCCAAAATGATGCTCCAAATTTAAAGAGACAGAAATAGCAAACACATCCTTTATTTTAATCATAGGAATATTTTATTGCATTTTGCCTGAAACAGAAGAAATTTAATATTAGTATGCTACCTATGGAAATTTTTTCCCTAACTTTATGCTGCAAAGCTTAAGTCAGAAAGCAAATAGAATTTTATTAACATTCTTCTATAAAAAAAATCAAAATTAACATCTTAAATCATCAGCAATGCATTTTCCTCCAGAAAGAGCATTTTTTTTTTTTTTTTGAGTTAGGTGCTTGGAGAAGCACTTTACGCCGAGTAGTCCCTTAAGAACTTCTTGGTGGTAAGCACCACCTCCATTGGCATATTTTAATATAAATTAACAGTTAATATTTGCTTTGCCTAAGAATTCTCCTTTTACAAGTGTTTCACCAGAGGATTCCTTCAATTAGCTTCCTCACCAAGTGCACGTAAAAGGGCAAGACCACGGCTCCATGCCACAGAAGTCATTTCTGAGTAACACCTTCTGAACATCATTCTCCAGTGGGTCCCAAAATAAGTCAGAGTATATGAAAGGAAAGATGCCGCGGTGTGCATTCAAAGGACAAACAGATCTGCCGCATCCTTCAGGTGGCCAGAGCTAACTCACCTTGGTATCCGCATCTACAAATCGGGAACCTCCTCAAAGTTTGTTGTGCTCCTTTTTCCTGATCACAGAGAAAGAAAAAAAAATTAAGTCAATGAAGTTTTGAGTATCATTACAAAGGGACGGGGCAGGGAACGTTTGAGGAAGCAGCAACACATGTAGAAGAAAATGTCAAAGTCACTAGGACCATTATTAGATGAAAAGCTTGTTCGGAGTCAGAGCAGTGTTAACCGGGAATGTAGAGCCAAACCAAAGAGGAGAAGGAGGGATTGTAGGAGACAGAGGGATCTAGGACAACCCAAGAATCAGCTAAGGAGGGCTAGTAGGGGCTCACAGACAATGAAGGAACAGTTACAAACCTTATATGAGTCTGACTTAGGTCCTTTGTATATATAGTAAGGTTGTGTAGCTTGGTTTTATTGCGGGATTCCTAATAGTGGGAGTGGGGGCATCTCTGACTCTTTTACCCTGTTGGGACTCTTTTCTTCCTGATTGTTTGCTCAGTCCAGGCTTGACATGAGAGTTTGGGACTTTTATTTTGTTATGCCATTCAGGTGATATATCTGAAGGACTCTTCTTTTCTGAAAGGAAATGGAGAAGCAGAGAGTCTTGGAAGCCTGGAAGTTGGGGTGGGGGAAGACTGGCAGGAGTGGACTGAGGGGAAACGTCAGGTGGTTGGGATGTATTATATGTGTGAAAAGTTCAACAGAAGGAAATAAGTGGCTGAGTAGGACTAAGGAATGTAAATTGGGAAAAGTGAGGGAGGGAAATCAATAATCATTTCTAAAAAATGACAAGTATAATGAATACAAATGCCAAGGAGAATAAATAAACTTTAAGGCAACAGAAAATATTAAACACTTTTTTCCATTTAAATCCTATGATGATATTTATTTCTTAACTAATATAAAAAATACAGGAAGAATTTCTAACAAAGATAACAGGTAGAAGTCTCACAAAAATCTTAGGTGAAAAAAAATATGCGAGCTACAGTTCCAGCTTAGGGAAGGAAGGCAGGGAGCAGATTTTCATACACTAGGGAAGGATAGAATCTTCCTATCACGCAAATAGTGGATATGACAAATGTAAAAGAGACAAACAGGCCTTCAGATTGAATACAGGAGAACTGGACATCCATACCTTGCAAAAGAAACCTGAGTGGGAAACTGTATGTAGTCTCTGTCTATCACTATGATTTATGGCATTTGTTAATACATCGCCATGTTTTATGTTGGTAAAGTTATAAACAGAATAGTAAATATAAATTAAAATTTCTAGTGCTATAATGTAAATGCAAAAACTATATTTTGAGCTCTGTATTATGGTGAAGAACAATGCATAATCTACAAGCAATTTCCATAATTTGTTTCCCATTGTCTTGAATATATCTTTGAGACTTTTCTTCTCACTGGGAAATAAGTATTGTACTACAAAAGAAAATAAACTGTTTCAACTCATTTGATTAGAGTCTAGGATTGGGGAAATTTTCTTTTTAATGTGGTAGAATTTCATTCATTGTTCATGTCTCTAGTTTTTGCTATTTTATGACTTCTGTGTAAATTCTACAACTAAGTAACATCATTTTTTTGTAGTTCATTCCTTTATCAACGCAAGTAACCAAGACTCTAGTTTCAGGTGAGATGGGCAGAAGTTAATTTTCATTAAGTAATTTTAAGATGGAAGATGGTGGGCTTCACGATAATACTCACATGAGTACATGTTTGATCATATATGACTGAGTATTCTGCATATCAAAATCATATCCCTGCATCTTTATATGACATATGTTGTGTTAAATAGGATGTCCAGCTATGGATTTATATCCCTAGTTAGTAGTCTCACAATTTTCACTGAGATTCTTAGATTAAGGCTGTGAGGAAGAAGATTTTCTATGTGATGAAACTAGGTTAAAATAAGGAGATGACAAAAGAAGTTGTAGTTGGTTGGGGTAATAAGGAAAGGGTAAGAGACTCTTTACATCTCCCTCCTAGGATACAAATACATTTTTGTTCTTGATTTCCAGATAATACATTACTACAAGAATGTGTTGAAATAGTAAACCATTTTCACTGAAAGGATTTTGTTGATACGAATAGGAGATGACAAATAGAAGCCCGTGTTCTTATCATAGGCTTTCTACTGATAATGTGTAACTTCTTAAATAT
>NC_022032.1:13370870-13385525 GCF_000317375.1 Microtus ochrogaster | reverse complement strand
AGAAGAGCAAAATGGTCATGTTGATCAAAAGAAATGCGTCTTTACTCATCAAAAATACCATTTACCTGATGACTTCATTAGCGTATTTCTGTATGTACAAGCAAGTCTGTGAATCATGTGGGTAACTCCATCTACTTAGCCTTATCCAGGAGGGTTGTCATTCCCCTTCTAGAACAGGTTCTTAAGCTTGCATCATCAGGAACACTTCACCTGCAGAAGACTTCACCCAGTAGAGAAAAATCTTTCATCAGGGTAGTTGATTTCTCTGCTCAGACACTTTAAAGCAAGAAAGACCTGGTGTTTGCTAAGAGGATCAGTGCTAATGTTTTCTTATTCTTGGGTGACTCAGTTACTGACTTAGTGTTAAAAATAGAGATTTCACTAGTTAGATTACCTATGAGGATCATATCACTATGGCTAGGCAGCAAGGCTATCTGCAGGGATAGCCCTGTGGGAAGAAGGGAGGCGCACAGTGGCAATCCTACACATCAGACCCTGGCAGGGCAAACACGGGCACGTTGGTATTTCTGATATTTTAAATGTGTGAGATGAACATACCAGTGATGACCGCAAATCTTAGCTCCTCAATTATCTCAATAAAGAATATGATCTTTCTGAGTTCAATGAACAGCCTTTCTCATTATCTCCTTCTGGCGTGAAATGATAGTAGGAGTTCAGAGTCAGCCTTGTAATGAGTCTGCTAGAGCAGATGGAGGGAGCAAGAGCTCTGTGGCTTTGCATGGTAGAAACATCCCTCCCTGAGTCTGGTGTCTCTGATGATGGGCTCCTGCATCCTGCAGCAGAGATGTTGGCTGGGAACACAGATTCCTTTTTGCTCTTGTTGGTAATAAAGAGAGGAAAGGCCAATAGAAACTAATGAAATCGCCATGCCAGTTCTCATTACAGGCTTTCCTTAATAGTCACGTTATGCTAAGAGCAAAATGGAAAGAATGTTCGAGAAATGTTTTTCACTGTGGATACTTACTACTTTTATATAAATGAAAGATGCTATCATCATAGACCTTACTTTTGTTCTCACAGAACAAAAGGACTGTCACTTAGCCTCATTTCTTTATATAATTTTAAGATTGTTTTGATTTGGCTAGCCTTCTAATATAATTTGTTCATTAAAAAATATTCATGGACACTGTGTTCTATATTTTTCCCATTGGGGCCATAGCCACATAAAGATATATGCACATAACACTGCATAAAAGTCATCAGTCTGCAAAATACAAACCTGCAATGGCAGAAGTGGGAGGAGTCATGTCAGAGGGAAGTTATCACCAGAAAAATGACAGGTTTCCACAGCCTTGCTTCAAAGCATAAGATTTATTTAAATGTTCTTCTAAACCTCACCATACATGTGATGATATATTGATAGTCTTCCTGAACATCACACATGACCTGAGAATTTTAGGAGCACATTCTACAAGTACAAAGGACAAAATTTGTAAATCCCACTGAAAAATGAAAGCGAAAACTCCCTGGTTCAAAATCAATGCTCCTAAACAACCACCCTTTCCTTTCTTTCAGAAGGTACTCTCTGAACTAATCAAGCTATTTTGATTTGGTATTCAAACTTACTCCATGCCAAGAAAAATTTAATATTTTAAATCATTTTATAAATATTGCTACTCATCTTTATATATCATAATGTCAAATTTAAATTAATTTATATGAGCATTTAACTGCTAAGCAGAAATCATTGATATATATATATATTAAATATTTATAGTCTCTATATACATGTGTTTTTCAGAGTTACCAGAACAGCAAAACTGCTGCACAAATCTCGTTCTACACTTTCTGTTTCAATTGATAATATATGTACATTCTACTAACAAACTTCTTTTCACGAATAAAGAACAAACTGTCACAAAAGAGAATTATGGGTTTTCATAGCTCTCCATGTCTACGTCATCATTTTCAGTATGACTTGTTAACATAAGGAAAATGTGTCAGTGGACATTCATTGGATTATTTTATCATTTATGGTTCTCATAAACAAGTTTTCCTCACTGTAGACAAATTTCAGTTGTTAATGAAAACATACTCTTACTCTATATTTAGATGTTATATGGACTTGCTGCCAAAATTACCTTACAGATTTGTTTGAATCTTTCTGTAATAGGTATAACTCTTATGTCCATGAAAATAGCCATTGTCTCCTTGAATTCAAAAGAAATAGCACATTTAAATATAAAATTGTTAGAAAATTCAAGAAAGAATCAGCAGTGTACTAGGACAAATTTAGGACCATATCATCTGAGCACAGGCTATGTGTAAATACATTGTTTCAAGACCACTGAGCTGCCCAAGCTCAAGAAACTGTAGTGACTCTTTGTATCCACCCTCAAAGAAGGCTATGGTTATTGCATTATTACAGAATTGACTGGACCAAAGGTGACTCTTGTCCAGTGAAATCACACATTGAGAAGGTGCAAAGGCTATGTAAAGCAACTGACAAATATTTAATCCCATCCTTGCATTTCAATACGGCAGGAGATTCTGAATTAAAGTTTGTGTTTGTGATCAGGTTCAGTCCCCCTCCATCCTCCATCCAACACAAAGGATATATGTCTAATTAATTTAAGGGGGCACTGGTTTTCCACAAAAGTTGCTGCTGCTTAAGTATGAAATCTACTTGCAAAGATCCAGGCTGCCAGATCAGATTACTTTCAGGCTGCTGAGCAGTGCACATGCTCCCCAGCCTCCTTGGCTCTCCTTCCTTAGTTCTCTGATGACTTCCAGCTGCCAGGCTTCCTGCACCCCATGCCGCCCGCTTTCTCTACACAGTCTGCTTGAGTATTTTCTTGGACTGAGTCTTTGCTAGCTGGTACTTTCTTGAAAATGAGCTGGTTAGCAATAATGGGCTATTGTTAAGAATTGAAAATGGCTCAGGTTCTTCTTGGGCATCATGCATTTTAGTAGCGATTGCCATTATAGACATGAAACTTGTTCTTACGGTAAGGTTTCTAAGTACGGAGAAAGGTAAATGGAGAGCTACTTTTCAGTCAATGACTATTGATTGTGATCTCTTAAGTCTTATCAGTTGAAGGATGAGATATCACAGGCAACAGGTACAACTTGATATGTAACTATTTACTACAACAGGCAACTATGTTTTTCTCTGAGATTCACGCAACTTATTACCACATGTTGGAACAGAAAGGCCCTTCCTTTCCCATGACATACATGTATGCATATGCTCCAAAATTTTTCAGAAAAATGCAAATGCAGTGTTACTTTCCCTTGTATTTTCATTTCCATATATTATAGAAGAAACACGAGATAGGCCACAAAAAGCAAAATGTCAATACAAAAGGAAAATTATTGAAAGGGATCAAACAAAAATTTGAAAATATTGATAACGTGGAAAGTTTTTGTAAAGATTTGTGTATCAAACTTGGATATTTGAAATCAAGTAAGAGAAATGGCATATGCAAATTCAAAACAAGTAAAAGTCTATGTCGATAAGTCATGATCTAAGAGCAATATTCAGTGAAAATATTGTTCAATTCTTAACATTTTAGAATTAAAGTTATATTTTCATGACAGGCCTCATCTTTAATCTTACTTTCTACATTTTACAATATGTTTTATTTCAGTTCATCTTTTAAAAGTGCTGGTCAGAAGTATAAACACTTCAAGTAGAAATGCTGGAGAAATTACGTACTTCAGACAGTAATTGAATTGTCAGCAACTAGAGCAGAGTGCTATTTGCTATCACCTGCAAACTCTTGAAAAATTCAGGGAGGCCCTTGGTGAAAAGTTGGTCCCGTTCCTATTGTAACCTAATATCAAATCACCAAGAGTGTAAGTCACAAAAATGAAAGCCTTCAAATTCTATCAAGTGAATTACATGCTGGCAAAAAACTATCACACGGCTGCTTGGAACATGACGTGACCATTTTGTTCCAAGGCACACACCGCCTTCACGATCATGAAAACCAAGGGGGAGTGCATTTCTGGGAAAAATTCCTAAGATTCTTGCCTCTGTGGATTTTTGCAATAATACAGCTGCAGTCTCACCATATGCTTCTTTTCAGTATTTCTGATAACTTCTGGGACTTGGCTTCAGTTTGTCTGTGTTGGAAATGCCACTTCATGGTTGGTATGAATGCCTAGATATGAGAGGCAAGAAGCGGGCCTCCAAGCCAGTGCTGTTTATAAGGTGAATCAAATGACTATAATCTATTCTCCAACCTGAGAGGGAAATGTGGTACTTTAGAAAACATACTGATTTGATGTGGGATTCCCCTCTGTATGTTCTGAATATGTTTTATTGCAATTGTTTAATAAAGAAGCTGTTTTGGCCAGTGACTTAGCAGAATGGAGCTAGGCTGGAAAACGAAACTGAATAATAGGAGAAAGTAGGTGGAGGCAGTGAGAGACCATGTAACCTTGACAAAAGACAGAGGTTTTGTCTTTGGAAACTTGCCCGTAGCCACAGCATGTGGTGATACATAGATTAATAGAAATGGGTTAGTTTAAGATACAAGATCTAGAAAAACACTTAAGCAAACGATCGAGCAGTAATTTAATTAATACATTTGCTGTGTGGTTATTTCGAGTCTAGGTGGCCTGGAATGATCTAGTGGCCTCCACCTGCAATTAGACACACAACGTTGGGTATCAAATGATAACGCACACACATATTCATCAGTAATACTAATAGAAGAGGCTTTTGTCTTAAAAGTAATGGATATGAGAGGGTCTCAAGGGACAATTTTCTGGGAGCAGCTGCAAAAAGGAAAGGGAGGAGAGAAGTGATGTAGGTCTATTTGGATAAAAATATATTACAAAATAAATAAAAATGATAAACAAATACAATCCTTGTCTGTATTCCTGAAATAATGAAAATGTCAGAAAGTAACACAAATTAACAAATTTTCGTTTGTTTCATTTGCTAGCATAGATACCTGTGTAGGTTTAAGATATTTTACTTTTGCCACAATTATATGTAGAAAGAGGATGCAAGGATAGGATAAGGGGAAATGCTTTCCTGTTTTTTAAACAAAAAGTAAAAAGTACTAAATTTATTGTATCTATATTTGAAATGAATTAAAATGCTTACTTACTAACTTATTGTAATAGTATCAAAATTTGTATGTATACTTTTATGTTTTTGGCTCTTTCTTTTCTTGGTAACAAACAGAGAAACTTAAGTAAATTAAGATTATATGTTTACTACTTTTCTTATATTAACTTATTTTCTGTAATATGAATTAATGTGTAATTTTGTTAATTTTTAAAATAATTTCTTAAATTTCACCTGTCTGTTGATCCTAATATGTGGAAGGCAAAAATGCTTGTGGTTTCATTCACTTCTTGAATAATGGCGATTGTGAGATAAATATAAGGAGTAAGGTGAAAATAATGCATTTTAGCTGATTTTGGGAACTGGGCTAGTGTCTTTATTGTACATTGAGTTAGAATATATAAAAACCAAGGAAATCAAACAAAAATATTTCTGCTAGAAAACTGAAAAGTTGTGGATCAATCAACTTTCAGGCTAAAACAAATGCTTGGAAGTTAGTGTGTTCTCTAGTGGCAAGGAGGAATGGAGGATCTGAGCCAACTACAATGTCACAAAATCATTGATTGTTATAAATAAATCAGTCTGCTATAGCTGAAGAAATTGGAGAGAAAATTAAATTCTGTCTGTAATAGGCATTTGCTCGTGTTTTCGTCTCTTGCTCTTTCCTTTCGTAAACTTTTCGCTGTGAAATAATATAAGTTTTTATGCAAAGCCCTTGTGATGATTGATTATTCAACCTTGTCACCAAAAGTGATAATGAGTCATTTAACTTTAATTCTTGAAAGGAAAAAAAAAAAAAACAATTCAGCGACGGAATTCTTTTTTTTCTTTTGTATCCCTTGTTGTTCGCTATGCTTGCATACTTTGTCAAGAGCCTCCAGAAACCCTACGTCACCTGCTCCTCAGATCAGAAGGTGATTGTGGCTTTGGGTGGATATTAATCAGCCACAGCACTGCCTGGTCAGAAAGAGCAAGTGTCCTAGCCTTTTACCACATGAGACCTTGTGGGTCCATCCAGCGTAGGTTCAAAGGGAACTGCGTGTGTTGGACTGGAATGGCCAGCATGCTTCAGGTGAGATGACAAATCTAATATTCAACCTCTATCTGGAAGCTCCCCTTTCTCCCAAGAAACCAAGTGTTGGACCACATGAGTGCCTCTGTTAAAATTTCTTCTTTATTCTCTAACATTGAATGTTATAAAGAGAAAATAACTTGTTATTATTTGTGAGAGTTAGAATCTACAGGATATTTCAAATTGTAAACGACACGTTTTATCGTATGCATGCATGCTATTACTGTGCTGACATCATACATGAGCACTGTTTTCATTCATGATGAGAAGGGCGTTACTGGAAGGCGCTATCTCTCGTCTTCAGAAACAGAGTTCAGTGTGGTGGAAACTGGTTGCGATTCTGAGCAACACGAATCTGCTGTCCTAACTGTGGTGCTTACTATTGGTAAAGTGGAAAGTCCCAGAGGAAGATGCTTAGAAGCGATCAGTTTAGCAGAATCTGAGCTAAGGAAAACCCCAGAATAATACTGAAGCACTCTAGGAAAGTCTTTGATGAAAACAAATGCTATCACCCTCTGAAACACCAGGGCTGGGAGGTGAGCCAAAGGAAAATTTTGTATTTTGTAATTTTTCCTATTTTGGCCCTGCACCAACATATTATAATTACACAAACAGTGGTTGCCAAAAACTAAATATGAACAGAAATGAAAAAGACAAGATGTTTGCTGGGAAGACTAGAGGCAACTGGTATGAAGAAAAAAGTCAATAATATGTTCAATTGAGATGAAAAGTAACTAAATTCTAGAATGTTTTCAGGCAATTGTTGGCAAGGCATTTCTACAGGACTATGAGCCTAACAGCAACTTTTGTTGAATAAAATTTCTACTTTGATTAAATTTTTATTTAGCCACACATGACAGACCACTTCTGTCCTGAAGTTACAGCTGAAAATTTTCCTCATATTTAGGAAGACAAAGTCTCTTATAGATAGGTGTATGTTAATGGAAAAAGCCTTTGGATGTTTTATATCAGCTATTAAAAATTCATCAATGGTTTGGAAAACATATTTTTAAAGTCTTGGCGCAATGTCCCTGCTTCCCAAATGATTGACTAGTATTATAAGTAAAGCGATTCTATCTCCAATTAGTGAGAGAAATTATTTTGCAGCACTTTAAAAACTACTGTTATTCAGATTTGTGTTTTTAATCTCAAGAAATTGCCGCAAGAAACAAATTTATTTTTAAATCTGATCAAAAAAAAGATTAGAAACAAGAAACATTTTATTTGAAATAACAGTGGTTAATGGTATATTGCTGAAGTATATTTTCTCATTTAAAAGAATACATTAAAATAGATCTAATAATCTTTTGTGCTATTTTGTGCATTTTAGAGAATGCATGGTTTTTCATCACTCAAACCCATTGTCTTGTACAGAAACCAACTTCATTCTAGGAGGAAAAGAAGAATCAAGAAATTGGAGAAAAACCTGCAATTTGCCTTCTCTACCAGGTCCTCAGAAGGTGTTTCATCTAAAGCCTGGAAGTTTCTAGCTTCAGGCTGAAACGTGTATTCTATTGTGAGATTTTGGGTTACATTTTGTTTTTCTATATCTACATATCAGAAATAATACACTCCAAGGTATAATGTCTGATTCTTTCCACTTATCCTGAATATTTTAAGACTAATTCATGAAGTTGTGTGTACTGATCATGTATAATGTTTATCATTGAGCAATATTTCATTGGCTAGTATAGATATGTGATATTATGAAGTTTAAAACAATATTTTAATGATAATTTCATCAACTTTATGTATAATTTTGGTGAATTTTTAGCTAATTAATTTTTAGAAGTCTTTTGAGACAAGGTAACACTATTTTTCCTTGGCTGTACTGGAATTTTCTAGGTAGACCTGTCTGGCCTCAAGTTTATAGGAACCTTCCATTCTCTGACATTTGAGTGCTGACATGATGTGTGTGCACTACCATACACAGTTAGTTTATTCCTTTTAATATTTTTCCAGCATTTTGAGAGTCTACTACCCATTCTAACCATATTTTCTCTCCTCGTAAAACTCTTTCCTGGCCTAATCTCTTCTCTACCCAACTTATGCCCTTTAAAGAAGGTTTTTATATTTGCTTTTCTTTTGTTTGTTTGCTTTTTTAAAAAGTCTATAAAGATCACTTTAGGGTAATCAATTCACCAGGGAAGTCATTTTTAGAGAAAATTTACTCTTTCCTTCCTGTAACTAATTGTTGCCAATGACAACACTCTGGGTTTCTTTCCCAATTCCCCTCTCTATGCTGGAAGTTGGAGTGACTTGGGTTTGTGCAGGTCTTCTGCATATGTCACAACCATTGTGTATTCACAGGTTTAGCTGCTTTGCTCTCTCCAGAAGATATTGTTTCCTTGTTGTCATCCATCATCACTGGCTCTTAGACTCTATCCGTCTTTTGTTCCTCATAATCCCTGAGCCATGGGAGGAAGATGTGTAGTTTATCTTTTTCATTTTTGTCTTACCGTTCTTCATTCTCCTGTTCGCATTTGTGGGTCTCTATATTAGCCATAATCTATTGCATACAGAAGTTTCTCAGGGGAGGGTTGGAAAACACATTGGGCAATGGGTATAATGGTAAGTTATTAGAAAGTGATTTAATATATGCCATTTAGGAGGATAACAGTAGGAGATTCTTGCCTCTGGCCTATAACCTGCATAAGCAGTGGTTCTTGGCCTGATAACAGTGCTAGGTATGGGTGGCACCTTTTGGAGTGGGACTTGAATCTGGTTTTAAAATGGTTAGTTATTTCTATATGGTAATGCCACTACTGTACCTGTGGACATGTCTTGTCAGGCCAGCAATTACTGTAGTTAGCAGGATTCACATCTGATTTGATGATTTCTTCTCTTTCAGTAGCACAGTTGCAGCCCAGCATTATGAAAAGAGCTAGAAGTGATGAAGCTTCTAGCTCAATACAAACTTAATTTCTGAATGATCTATGTTTACATATGTCACAGTTTTAGAAATAGGGTCATACCATCAATTTCTGAAGGGTATCCCATGGTATGGGAAATAATTTGAAATGTTTGAATTTTGTGAGACATCACCTGTCAATAACTCCCAAAGAAGAACTTCATTTCTGACTCAGAATTTTTTTATATGTAATCTTTGGTTGCCTTGTGGAGGAACTGTTCCTGTGTTATAGGATAACATCATGAGTGTCTGTGTACGCATATATGTACACATACATTATTTATATATGCACAATATATAATGTATATAATATATACTATAATATACTATATTAAAATATATTATAATAATATTATATATATATATATATATAAATAAGTAGTAGTCCTCAAATTTGAGTTCTCAGTTTTAAGGTTGTTAGGCCTGTTTTAGGTCATGGGATAGGCCACAGAACGAGACAGTAAGCAATGGTTATCCCCGTAACAGATGTACCACTCTCACATCAATGCATATATCTTGCTTTGAAGATTAACATTTTAGTTCATAGGTTAAGATGTTTGTAAGAGCCCTGCTTCTACCCAAATAGTCTAAATAACACTTTTCTGCATTATAAAGGATAGCCATTAGTGGGATAGCTAGCACAGTTTTGGCATAATTTCACCATATTTGCAATGCAGGTATAGTGTCTTCAGTAATAGGGTCTTAACAACTAGTTTTGGTGGACCACCAAAAGGAAAAGCAAATGTCTGAATGGCTTTGGGCCTCCAGGGTCAGAAGAAGTTTGTATGTTTAGTGTTTATGGAAGTTGTTTGCCTATGTTCTTCCTTTATGATAGTGCCAGTATCATGTTAATGTTATTGACAGTATTGACCATATTTAATAAACTGAGGAACAGTTATTCTCATATTTAATAAACTGAGGAACAGTTATTCTTTCTTTTTATTTTTGAAGATATTTATGAAGAATTCATTTTCTTCAATGTTTAATAAATTCATCAGTGAAGTCATTTTTCTGATTTTTCCCATAAAAACATTTATCTTAAAACAACTTTTGACATTATGTGTGATATATTTTTTAATTAAATTTATTCATTTATTTTCCATTCCTACTTCAAGTTTCCCTCGCTTATCTCCTTCAATTCCCTCCTCCCACCACCTCTCCTTCAACTCCTACAGCAACTTCTCCTCTGTTTATGTTCAGAAAGGGGACACCCTCGCATGGGTATCCACAAGCATGCCATATCAAGTTAGGCAGGGCAAAGCAACTTAGTATAAGGAATAGACTCCCAAAATCCGTGTGTGTGTGTGTGTGTGTGTGTGTGTGTGTGTGTGTATGTATATATGGCTATTAATTTTTTTCTTCTACAGTAACTTTAATTTACTAATTCTGCCCTAAATTAAATTTACTTTATCCATAACTGTCTCAAGTTTTAAATTTATTGTTCTGAGGTTGTTTTGTAGTATTATTTATTTTTCATTTATATTTCAGTTATAATATGTGGAAATAGTAATGATATAACATTATTTATTCTTAGCATTGATAATGTGTATTTTCTTCTTTTTCTATCTCAAAAATCTGACCCAGTTATGAATTTCTTTTTCCCCTTAGTGAGCCATGCTTTTATACTTTTCTGTATATATTGTTTTATTTCCTGTTTGGTGAACTTCCATATTCATCTTCATGAAGTAACTTCTTGTAAGTTCTCAGTTTTATTAGCTTCATTTCCTTTTGTCTTGAGATAAAAAGTGAGGTTTGTAGTCTTTTGTTTTTCCAGCAAAAGTATTCAGCTGGTAGAGACATTGTAAGTGAGATGAAGTGTTGGTTGACAGCCGGTTTTAATCTGGTAATAACAATAAAGAATTTCTTCCCCCACTGTTAATCTTTTATAATGATGTTTGATAGTTTTTATTACAATTATAGGATGTGTTTTTGTTATTACATTTATGTGTTACTTATCTTAACACTCTATGATTGGTCATGTAATTCTTAAGAGTCGTAATATTTCTAGATTAATTTACTCCTGTGACCTTAAGAAATGACACTTTTGTGGAGAATTTCTTTTTACTAGACAGGGTCTCAATGTCAAGTTGACCATGAACTTATTATGTTTATCAGGCTGCCCAAGTGCATGAGACACAACACGTAGCTTAGCATGTCCTCTGTATACCTGGCAGTATTTTCTTTCTATTCTACTTTGCATGACATTAATATAACCATCTTTTGTCTCTCCGGGGACATTTAGTTATTCATGCCATATCCCTTTCTATAATCTTTTGTCAGTTCTGTCTTTATATTTAAAACATATTCCTAGTAACAAATTTTGTCTTTCTTCCTAACTTGCTTAATCTGGCAAACATCTTTCCTCTATATATTTTATTTTGTTTTTTTTCCTAGTGATCTCTCATTAAACTATTTATTTTTTCTTAATATCAAATAGGCATCAATTACATGCTCTAAATTTTTCTCAGATTATGTTAATTTGAATCCTAAATATTTAATTAGATGTTTTTTCTTTAAATTTTCCTTGCCTCTTCATAAACTTGAAAACATATGGGATGCAGTTTACAATCATTTTAATGTGTTTTCTTCCAGCTAATTTGAGAATTTTGAGTCAATTTTAGTTCATGTCCTATTGATTTTTCTTCTGATGATATGTTTTTTTTCTTTCTGTTTTGTTTGCTTTTAATTAGTTTCCAGCAATCATGATACACTCTGAGTATTAGTTTTGTTTCTGAGTTTTAATGCATATCATTGACTTTTCTATGGAGTTAACTTACTTAGAAACTGTCTAATAAGATTTTGAAAGTTGTTTAGCTTAATGTCTGCTAGAGAAGACACATCTGTGTATTCTTAAATGACACTGAGTCTTAAGACTTTTTGGTTGCTAGGAATCAGCACTTTTCAGTCAGGTGTGTCTGGCGAGCATCCTACTCAGTCTTCAATCTGTGCATTCCTTTCTTCCACTGGTTAAGTGAACATAAATGGCTCACCTACAGACTTCCAGTCTGATCTCCTCTCCTCTGGCTTGTACTTCTCCTGACCTCTAAATGCTAGCTGCCTTTTTCACTCCAGACTCCCAGCCTCTCTCCTCAACTCTTGTACACTGTTCTTGAATATTTCCACACATTCTGTGAGGTGACTAACATTGAGGCAGTTCTGGAGCAACCACGCATTAAAGCTGCATTGGTGGTTCTTATACGATACACTGACTTTCATCACCTAAGAGTTAGTGCACTAATACTATTATTTCAAATAATTTACTTTTTCAAAAAGTTAATTTATCTTTAAGTTCATGGATGATTTGCTTACGTTTATTTGTGTGCACCGTGTGCATGCCTCATGCCTGTGTATACCAGAAGACAGTGTCCAGATCCTGTGGAAGTGAAGGTACAGACAATTTTCAGCTGTCATATGGGTGTTGGGAATGGAGCCCTGGCCCTATGCAAGAGTAGCCAGTGCTTCTAATAATTGAGCCGTCTCTTCAGCATGAGATTTGTTTCTTTTTTTATTATGTCAGAGGGAGAAAGGTGATTCAAACTTCTAATACTCCATAATTCTAGAAGCTGAAAATGTTCTATGACATACTTTTAATATTTACTTTTTAATATTTTAAATTATTATTTTAATATTTATTTTTGTTTTAGATGTTAACTCAATGGCACAGCACTTGCCTAACATGTCTGACCAGCTGAGTTTAGATTACAGTACTACATATTATGACACCAGTAATAATGATAATAATAACAATAACAACAACAATAATAATAAACCCTTTACCTATGTACATGGGCTATCTCTTAGTACAATCATCTCAGGTAGAATGCTATACTGTATGATTCTGAGAACAATCTACAAACACTGTGCTTTTAGTTTTGGATGAGTGAGTTTATTCAAGAGCATCAAGGAAAATACGTGAATAAGAGACACGTAGCAAATAGAAGATGCCAATATATAGCAAAATGTCATCAAACCAGGGGGAAAACATCTGGCAGAGAAGCCTGGAGTTGCCCAGTTGAGAGAGCAAACAAGGTAATTTCATCAAACCAAACATCTTGCTAAAATTTGACAGAATGCTAGAGCTAGACCTGGAGTCACAGGTTGAGTGAATTGTCCTCTGGGGTGGCCTTCCAAATAAGAGCAGAAATGGAATTGGATACATAACATCATCAAATCCAGTGCTTTTAATCGGCTACATGCTGATGGAGATGCATAGAGAGTCAACTAGAGTCTACAATTGAAAGAGTCCCTGTGGAGATGGTCCTCTTCTGCTCTATATGGATTACCTTTCAGATTCCCACTGTCCACTGTAGGCATTTTTTTTTACATTATGGAGATAGATAATATAATTAGTGGGAAGAAATACTTTCCCACCTACCTATTCTTAAGTACACAGTGTTTTGGGTTTTTTGTTTGTTAGCTTGTTTTATTGGTTGACTGGTTTTGTTTTTATTGTTGTTTTTAATACCCACTGTTCCATTCCTCCTTGTTACAGAGTTAGAGGGCCAGCCTGCCGTAGGACAAGAAGTTTTGGAAGAGAAAAGGAGAGCTTTCTTGCTCTCAGTCTTTTTTCAATAAATGTAGACAGTATACAAAAGTTTACCACTATAGTGTATATTACAGATGTGTGTCATATTTAGTCATCTGAAAGTTTATTTTTTTTCTTGCTTTGATACCGAATTTCAAACACACATACACACCAAAACCTTCAGATAAACAAAAAATATCCTGATTTTGTCTGAGTTTTCCAAACATACATTATATTATATATACATCCTCTCCTTTTGTGTTGCTCATCCTTCCCAAAACCACCTCACTTTCCCCTTCCGAGTACCTGCCAACTGCTATTCTTTCTCTCGATACACACGTCCTCACTACAATCCAAATGCCAGCATTTTTTTTTTACCCTCCTAAATTCTTTAGTTACCCCAGGTTATGCTCACATCTAAACATATGAAGTTAGAAAACACGGAGATGACTTTTCATTCAAGTTCTGTAACCACTAAACACCTTTGCCACAGGAATTCTCTTCCTGATATGGTACCACAAATCATGTGGCCATTGTTAAGGAAACTTCAATCTCTCTAAGGCAAGAGAGAAAGTGAATAATTAGGTATGATACCAGATTCTAATCTGCAACATGCAAAAACATACAGAAGAGGAAGTATACAAGTAACTTGATTTTCTTCCATATAGCAGTTTAAATTCATGCAGTGTTAACACTAGCAAATATTTCTGATATTTCAGACAAATCCCAGAATGTATCATGTTCATTTACTCTACTAAAATGGAAAGACGTTGATGAAGAGGAATTTAGAGTCCTTACCAAATAGTTGCTCTGCAAAGCATATTCGTAGACATCTATGATGTCATTTCCTCATTATTTCTATATAAGATACTAATCAGTCTATTTCTATTTTACATTTTTAAAGACAATCACAATTAAGTTAAGAAAATCATAACACTTTTGAGAATTTTCTTACAAGTCAGGATATAAGTCTCTGAGCTAGAAACTTTGAAACTTCCTTTTTCTTATAAATATCTATGAATACTGTAGACACTATACACACACAAATACAAACACATACACACACTGACACACACACACAAATATATATATATATATATATA
>NC_022032.1:13357248-13370770 GCF_000317375.1 Microtus ochrogaster | reverse complement strand
TACTTTGTGATTTAACCATTAAGTGTTTAATTGAGAGAAAATATTGAAATCCGTTATTTTTATTTTGCATTTCTCAAAGCCTACTCTTAAAGCATTGAGATAAATTCAGGTTTCCATCTTCCTGCAAGGAGATTTCAGACAAAAGTGTCTGAAAAAAAATGTCTTAAATTTTAAGATGTGTAAAACTGAGTTTAGAGACAAAAGAGAAAGCTAAAATGGCATGTTTGATAAAATATAATATGCATAACTGATGTAAAGCTTACTAACGGGCATCTTTTTTTCTAAAACAAAAATGCAATAATAAGAGAATGACTTACTGGATAAGCGTGTTAGCTAGGCAAACACGAGAACCTAAGTTTGAGTCCCAGCATCCACATAAAAGATGGCATTGTTGCCAGTGTCTGAAACCTTACTGTTGGTGAGTGGAGACAGGTAGCTTCTAGGCATTTGATGGCCAGCCAGCCTACTATGAGAGTATATGGATATGAGCACCTGCACACTCATATAAATATACCCTCCTACATGTGCGTGAGCACACACACACTCATGACAGTAAAAGCAAAGTGAAGATGGAAACTAACAGAAATGAATCTGATAGTTTGCTCACATATTGATATTGCTATACATTTTTCTTTTATTTAAGTTTTAGATTTTAAGATTATAATGTAATCACAATTTTTTCCCTTTTCTATACCCCAAACCTCACATACACCCACCTCTCTTTCAAAGTTGTGGCCTCTGATTCCCCGGCTCTAACAATACTATTCCCTTTTCTGCTATGTCCCCTTAAGTGTGGAAATGATTTTAGATCTATCCATCTATCCATTAAGCCTAAGCCGCAAAGCTCTGCATTTTGATTGGTGTTCTTTTTTTCATAATGATCTCTGTTTGCTGCGGAGAATTTTTTTTGACCAGTAATTAAGACTACAGTTTTCTGTGGGTATAAATACAAATGTTTAGAATATAGTTAGGGATTATGCTGGTTTAGTAAAGTGGTGGTTATAGGTTCTACTCCAGTAGCCATAATTTAGTTAGCACTAAGTAGTTATCTAAGTTTTCCTAACAAATCATGTTATCCCTCATGCTGAGTGGGTCTTAAGTTTAATTAGATAGCTGTTTTCACTGCAAAGGTGTTTGCCATTACTTTAGCTTCAGGGTTATTGTGCAATGTGGTAGTGGATGTGGTTCATATGCATCATAGCTTGGTGATACTGTTGGTTGCCTCTCTCCTTTGGAAGCCTGCATAGAGCCTTTCATTAGTACAATATTTTGTGAAAGTTAAGTGACTTATAGAAGTTAGATTCTCTGTAGATAAAACAACTAAAATTCTCCCTAAACTAAAAAAGCATTTATATCATGCTTTAAATCTGAGTGAACCAAAGATTACATTTACAGCCCAACCTGAGTGACCTGAAAGTAATATCTAAAGCTCAATGCAAGCTCATTTTAGGGAATAGAGATTGTGTTGTCTTGACATTGATTATAATTACCATCTCCATTAGCAAATTTAAGTTTCCTAGAATTTAATCAATATCATAGTTCTGATTGGACACCGAACATTGATATGATGTAATCGTTTAAATGCACTCTTACCACTAAAACATAATTAATTTGCACTTAAATAAGATATAGCTTCTGGCCGGGCAGTGGTGGCACACGCCTTTAATCCCAGCACTTGTTAGGCAGAGGCAGGCAGATCTCTGTGAGTTCGAGGCCAGCCTGCTCTACAAGAGCTAGTTCCAGGACAGGAACCAAAAGCTACGGCGAAACCCTGTCTAGAAAAAATCCAAAAAAAAAAGATATAGCTTCTGTTGTTATTAGTTTGTGATTTGAATTTTAGTACTATCTCCTAACATATAGTAGTTGGCAAGGGTACTCTCCTGAATTCTGATTAATAACAGTATCTATTGAGTTCAAAATTTTCCTAGCATGGTCTGCTTTAATTTTGGTAGGTACTTAGACTGTAAATCGTATTAATCATCTTTGATTGAACATCTTCTACTCTAATGCTCATTTCTTTTTAATAATGTATCTCATTAATTGAAATCTTTGTCAAATTCCAGTGATGCAGAATTAAGATTTGTTTGGTTACCCTGGATTACTTGTGCCATGAATACAGAAAGTGCAGGGATCCTACTATGGCTTTCCTTTAGAAATTTTCACTGCAATGTGGCAGATTGCTTGGCAGTGATCCAGTCAATGTATCAGTGGAACAAGGAAGAAACCATTTTCTTTTTGCCCTTGCAGATGCTCACTCATGCATTGAAGACTCGCTGATGACTCAGCTGCCTCAAGCACCATGGTAGGGTGATGACAGAGAGGTTTCAGAAGGGTTCATGACAATCACTATAAATTCCGAAGTTTGACTAAGAGTATTAAAATGGTTGACTTTGTTATGATTAGTTTGAAAAGTAATAAGAGAGGCTACAGCTGATAACACGATGCAGATGAAGCTGGTGGGTAAGGCTCAGTAAAGTGAGAAATGATTAACACAGCACTTGGCTGATTTAAATAATTCCAAGCACTTGGAATCTCCCTTTGTGGGGTTATTAAGAGATAATGTGAAAAGCAGAGAGAAAAAAATGGGTGCATGCCATTTTGGATGGCTGTGGTGTATTATAAAGTGGTACTTGACAAGTGGCAGTAAATGCACGTGAATCATTGGCTGATTATATAAAGTACTGCAAAGGAAGTAGACAATATGCTTGATCATAACTTCATGACATGCAAATATCAATGATGGTGCTAAATGGAGTTGTTACAGAGTAGTGAGAATGATGTTAACATTTTTTTGCTTCATTGATATAATGTTGTATGTCTATTTGCATTTTATTCGTAATTTTATTACAGCTTATAGTATTATATAATCAATTGGATATTCACTTTCCTATTATTATTTATTTTTCCCATCTATAGTTAACAGCAAAGGTATTTTGTGTCCTCAACTCCTGTAGCATGTGGCTGACCAAGGATGCTCTTTTCCCCTTTGAAGAAAAACAGTAACACTAAAAAAAAAAAAAATGCTGGAAACTTATGGAGGTGGAACAAAGTAAGAGGATGCCTTTTAGAGGTAGGACCAAGTAAGAGAATGTCTTTTGGAAGTAGGGCCAAGGAAGAGGACATCTACTGGAGGTAAGATTAAGTGAGGGGATGTCGTTTGGAGTTAGGACCAAGTATGAGGATGTCTTTTGGAGGTAGAAAAAACTGACAGAATGTAGGTAAATGGAAAGATGTCTTGGAGATGGTATTTTGCCTTAGCCTTCCCTGAGCTTCTCTCTCTCCTTCTAACTGCTGCGAGGAAACTTATTCCTACCATGCTTTCCTCTTCTGATGCAATGCATAACCCAGGCCCAGAACAAGAGGACTGGGTTGTGCCTCTAAATCTATGAAATCATGACTTGGAATGAATCTTTCCTTTATTCATTTCTCTCAGATATTTGTTACAATTTTGTAAAAGATAACCAGTTTGAGTTATAAAGATATAACTACAACAATACATATCTACTGATACGTTCTCATTAGTCCCTAGATTTACTTTCAGTGTCATAATTGTCATCAGAATCCTTCCTATCTTTCTCCAGAAATGGATCCTATCTCAACTCTCACTTTCTTAGTAAAATTAGAATTTTCTTTCTTTGCCCAGTTACTCAAGCTTAAAACTTTGTGGCTACCATTCACCTGTTTTCTCCCCTCCCCCCCAGTCCAATCTTTTTACTTGGGCTCTCAAAAATACAGTTTGGATATTATTCCTTCATGTCCTGATGCTCATACTAGTTTCAGCTACCATCTCTTCTTATTTTAATGATAGCATTATGATGACCTATCCTTGTAATATTGCTTTAGTCTGTCAGCTATTCCTGAGCTCAGCCTCCTTGTAGCAATTTGTAGGTCTACTCTTATAGAGCTAAAGCAGGTGCATTTATTCATTTCCCTTAAACTCTTCAGAGCCTTTGCTTAGTATGAAGCGGCTCACTTGAAGCTTTATCTTAACTTTGCCCTTACATTTTGTTTAGAGTTCCCAGTCAGGTTTCTAACATCTGCTTTCCCTTGCTGATGTTATCCACAATCTTGCCCAAACTTGCCATTTGTTCTGTAACCCTCGTTGGCATCTCTGAGTGAACTGGCAGCTGGTTTCCTACACCTCTATTGTATCTTCTCTTAGGGACACAATGACTAATTACTCCACACATAAGAACACAAAACTACTCCTCGTGATTAAAGGAAGGGCATTATATAAATTAGATTTGTCACCATGATGATTACACAGCAATGGCTGACAGAAGTATCAACAAAAGATTTCTAAAAGGTGGTAATGGATAAAGTACGCCAAATTTTGGTTAGAGTCCTCAATCACTCAGGAGAGCATTGGCTATTCTGATATAAATATTAACAACAAATATAAAGTCATGTTCTTTATTTGATATCCTCTTTGCCTAAAGAGACCCCATTATGGATCATTTTCCTCACATCATTTGAATCCTTGTGTCAGCATTATAAATTCCAATTAGCCCTCCTAACCACTCATCATATCTTAACGGCCTCTCAGTTCACTTGGTACCATAGCATGCATTTTCTTTTCCCGTCAGAAAACTGGACACATCGTAGTTTAGCAAACTCAGAAAATAACTAAATATTTAAGATTTTTCTTTATTAGCCAAAGCCGATCTGTCTGGAGGTCAAAATTTTGGTTTTAGGGTGTCCCACCAAGAAGTGTAATAGGCCATTGTAAATTAAGATGCCTACTGCAGGGTGAGACATAATACCAAGTCACAAAGAGAAAGAGAGTATTTTTGGTAGGGAATGAAATTGAAGACCTGATGTGGGAGTCTCCTCTGTGAGCTGTGATTACCATTAATGAATAAAGAAACTTCCTTGGCCTGTCGATAAGGCAGAACTTAGGTAGGCAGAGAGACGTGGACTGAATGCTGGCAGAAAGAAGGGTGGGTTCAGAGAGACACCAGGGAGCCACTGGAGATAGATGTGCTGAAACTTTGCTGGGAGGCTGTGACCTTGTGGTGATAAACAGATGAATAGAAATGGGTTAAATTACAATGTAAGAGCTATACAATAAGAATCTTGAACTAATGGGCCAAGCAGTGTATTAATTAGTATCATTTCTGGGTGATTATTTTGGTTCTGGGTGGCCGGGATGAACAAGTGGCTTCTTACTACTAAGACCCAAGGGAAAAAAACAGTTTCTTTCCAGGTTCTTTATGTGGGAAACAGATGAACTGGAACAGAAAGTGTTGTTCTTTTGTACTTCGTCTAAAGGAGATGGTCTCCAAATATTCCAGGTGATTTCCTATTCTTCCTGTTTTCTTGATGATTTGTTAGGGCATGAAACAAAGCTGACGTCATAAAATTTGGGAAATCCAAAGAGAGATTATGAAAAGGCCATAGGATAGTTTTTTCTCCCTTTCACTCTCTGTTATAAATCACCTTCTCCTGTATAGTCTCTCACACTCACCAGCACATTTTTGTTCTGTTCCAGAAGAACGGAGTACAGCTGCCTGGAGTACGGTGAACCCCTTCATCTTAGGTCATCTACAAACACATTTGTTCCTTGAAGCTTATTCACTTTGAGTGAAAGCATTTGATTAGCTGGGGCTTTCAAACCAAATCATCTACTAGAAAGCTCAGGATAATCTATCAGTATATTGGAAGATAATCTTATATTTTGAATTCATCCTTCGTGGATCTGTGTCAGTCAGCAGGTCAGATGTCCCCAATCCATCCAAATTATAATACACACACACGCACACACGTGTGCACATACATATACACTCACAAACATACGGGGGTACTTAATTACCCAGAAGTCACATACTTGTGTTGTGTGATCTTTCTAGAACTTTACGAGCTGCATCTTCGAATGCCATTAAATGGGTATTTCCCTATCCAGCTGCCAAGTTCCACTGCTTGGCCCTAGTCCACCTGCAACTACTTTATTCAATGTGACTCTGGGTATGATATCAGGCTAATTCCACATGGCTGCATTTCTGCTTAAGAAGCAATTATGTGAGCACAGGTGTATGCTAGTGTATTATTTCCCCTTTCAAAACATGAATATCTTGCTGTTACATCACTTCACTATCATTAAAATGTTTTCTATTTATAAATACTCTATGCATATTATTATACTTACTATGATATTTACATTTTCTCTTCTATAATATTTCATCATATATGGAAAATAGTTAGAGATTATCTATTGACTTCTCTTCTTTAGTCAGGATCAGTTGGTGCTCAGGAACAAATCTAGGCCTTTACACATATTTATTAGGTATTATCTGGCTAAACATTATGCCCAGACTGAGTATTTACATCTAGAAATGCAATGAAAATGCACTGATAACAGTTGCTTAAGGAAAATATACAAGAACTATTTAAAAATTAATAGTATTTGAATTCAGATGAATAAATTTTGTTATTTCAACATAACAGTCATTAGCATCTTAATTGGAATAAGTACCATTACTCAAGGTGGGAACTGTTTATGTTTCTCTCAGAGGAGAAGGAGTTGAGGAGGTCTATTAGAGTTTTCCAAGAGTCAATATAGCCACATAGTTTTGTTCTGATCTTGAGGCACAGGATTACCAGAAGAGTCATTTTCATGCCCTCTTCATGAGACCACTATAATTTTTTTCATTAAAAATTTTAAATTCATTTGAATTTTATGAAATATATTTAATATTACTTCTACTGTAATGAGGGATCTTATTAGACAGAAACAAGTTATCACTCATTAGTGAATATATGCTATACACAATGTAGGCAGCACAATGTAAACCTTTTCTTGTCCATCTTATGTCTAAGCTGCTTTCTGGTCTTCCCTAATAATAAATAACTTGTATTAAGTCCAGGGAATCATTGTTTCATTTTTAGGTGATATTTTTACCATGGATTATAAATTTGAGGATATTCATCAGTAATATTACCAAAAATACAGTCAAGTTTTGAAGTAATTTTGTTCAAACTTGGTGAAAGAATCCATTCCCTGGTCTTTGTCAATCATACAGTTGATCTTTTTTAACATTAACTGTACCTCTTTTTCCATACACATACATACACGCACATACACACATATATGAATATGAATGAATATGAGCATAATGGAGATTGATGATTGCACTTACCAGGCAAGAGAATTTGTACCATCATCTTTACAAGTGCCCTAACAGTATAACAATTGTTCTGAGTGCTGTGATAAGAAAGCCCTAACATTTCAACATAGTTATGATTATTGTCATCACCATTTTTTCTTGTAACTATTTTTCCTGTTCCTGTGTTCTCCCACTAATAGATTATAACCATTGATGAGTTTTTACATGCCTCAAGAACGCATAACACAATTAAGTACTCATTGGAAACACACATTAGGCTGGGCAGTGGTGGCACAGGCCTTTAACCACAGCACTTTGGGAGATAGAGACAGACAGATCTCTGTAAATTGTTAATCACTGGCCCTAGCTCCTGGGGTACAATCAAAGTGAGAGAGGAGCAATTATATGAACAAAGGGGTTAAGACCATTAAGGAGAAGCCCAAAGAATCAGCTGACCCAACCTAGTGCGAGATTACTGACTCGGGACTGATGACTAAGGAACCTACATAGGACTGAACTAGGTCTCCTGAATACAGGTAACAATGGTTTAGTTTTGGCAGTATATGGTGCCACTAGTGGTGGCACAAGGATCTAATTCTAACGCATATACCGATTTTGTGGAGCTCCTTCTCTATGGAGCAATACCTTGCTCAGTCTAGGCACAGGGGAAGTGATGGGAAAGACTTAGTGGACTTCCAATGTGAGGCCTTACCTGTAGCTGGAGGCTGTTCATCTCTTTCCTCGTCACCCAAACCTGAACAATCACACAGAAATACATGCCCCATGTTGGCCACCAAATGAAACTGGCTTTCTTGGGCCACCAGTCACCAAATCATGAAACAGAGACTTATTAATTACACATGCTTGACCTTAGCTTAGACTTGTTTCTAGATAACATTTTTTAAATTTAAATCAACTTATTTCTGATCTGGATGCCTCCCCAAGGCTTATATACCTCATGTGTGTACAGTCCATACTGCTTTCCTGCTTTTTTCCATATCTGACTGGTTGGTTACAGGCTGGCTGGCCCCAATCAGGAGCCCTGATTGCCCCTGGTGGATTGGCAGGCACATGACGGGCTGGCACCCCTTTTTTTCCTATCTGAAAACCTTGCTTATCCCTCCTCTGCTTAGTTATTGGCTACTCAACTTTTTATTAGGTCAATCAGGTGTGCTTGGCAGTCAAAAAGAAAGAGTAACACATCTTTACACATTTAAACATGTTACAGCATAAACAAGTGCAATACATCTTTACATAGTTAAACAATTACTCAGAAATATAAAAAACAGCTGGGCAGTGGTGGCGCACGCCTTTAATCCCAGCACTCGGGAGGCAGAGGCAGGTGGATCTCTGTGAGTTCAAGGCCAGCCTGGTCTACAAGAGCTAGTTCCAGGACAGGCTCCAAAACCACAGAGAAACCCTGTCTCGAAAAACCAATATATATATTTAAATCACCACTATTCTTGTCTTATAGAATAGTGGTGATTTAAATGAAACAAGTAAACCTTTTAGAGAAATGCAGAGCTGCCCTGGAGGAAAGACGTACCTAAACAGACAGAGCAAGTGACAAGTTGCTGGCCTCTCCTTGAACTCTAAGGAAATGGCTGCACACATTGACCAGATTCCAGTTATTAAAATCTAGAAAATTACCAACAAATGTATATCAGTCAGTACAACTACAGTGCCCCAATGTGCCTGAGTAATGTAAAACATTTCTATCATCTCAATAAAACCAGCCTACAGATACAAAATAGTATATTGACCTGTAAGACAAATGGAAGCAATGTTTGGAAACTCCATAGTATTTTGCCAGCATTAAATATATTTCTAAATGACTAAAACAATCACTAGTCCGTTAGTCAATCAATTCATTAATTCATTAAGTCGGCACATGAAGAAATCAAACAAAAGAGTGTGAATGACCTAAGAAACTTTTTAAACTCAATGTTGACATCTGTAACCCAACATAGAAAAAAAAAATCATGTGCAGATCTAAACTACTGACTCAGAAGTACAAATAGAGAACAGAGAGAAAGAGGGGGAGGAGGGGAAGGAAGGGGAGGGGCTGTGCATAGGGGAAACACTAAGTATGCAACATGGAGTTGCAAAGGAGATGTGACATAAAGAGGAGGATTCTGAAGGGAGTAGGAAGAGGACAGTGGAGAGCTGCTATAACCAAGACACATTGTGTAGAGGTATGAACCTCTCATCAACAAGAACACTATTATATAAAGCCAGATGTGGTATCCCATTCTTATAATCCGTCAAATAGGAGAAAAAGGCAAGGGGGCTAGGGATTCAAAGACATATTTAGCTTCATAGTAAATTCAAGGCTAGCCTAAGCTACACAAAACTGTCACAAACAAACAAACAAACTGAGCAACAAAACTCACATTATACAAGTTGTTTGAAGATGATGAAAGTTTTAATTTTTGACATTTTTACAATAAAGAAAGGGGGCAATGGAGCATTTGCTTTCCATTTTATTTTTAATTTTTTTCAGAAAGAATAAAAACAAAAGTATGGAGGAAGAAATAGAGAAGCTAGATGCTCTGCTATAGTAAATGAATGATTCCACGGAATAATCTGGTCTATGTAGGCATGCTTGTCCTCTCAAAGTACTCAGAGCAATCAAAGATTAAACAAGATTGACCACTGACAAATTGTCTTGGGGGGGATAAATTACTTCAGTTAATAAAACAAATTACTATACTCTGCTGAATCTTAGCTTTAAAATGAGAATCATCAGAAGCAAGAAAAGGGGAGACATTATCACATTCTGAACAATTCTATTGTGTTGTGCTTTGGAGGAGAGATTAGGGGTTAGATTTTTCTTTCATAGAACTCTCTTTTTTATTTTTTTAAATTTATTTATTTATTAAAGATTTCTGTCTCTTCCCATCCACCGCCTCCCATTTCCCTCCCCCTCCCCCAATTAAGTCCCCCCCCCTCAGCCGGAAAGCATTCAGGGTTCCCTGTCCTGTGGGAAGTCCAAGGAACCCCCACCTTCATCCAGGTCTAGCAAGTTGAGCATCCAAACTGCCTAGGCTCCCACAAAGGCAGTGGGTGCAGTAGGATCAGAAACCCATTGCCATTGTTCTTGAGTTCTCAGTAGTCCTCATTGTCTGCTATATTCAGAGAGTCCAGTTTTATCCCAGGCTTTTCCAGACCCAGGCCAGCTGGCCTTGGTGAGGTCCCAGTAGAACATCCGCATTGTCTCAGTGTGTGGGTGCACCCCTCGCGGTCCTGAGTTCCTTGCTCGTGCTCTCTCTCCTTCTGCTCCTGATTTGGACCTTGAGATTTCTGTCCGGTGCTCCAATGTGAGTCTCTGTCTCTGTCTCCTTTCATCGCCTGATGAAGGTTAATATTCAGGAGGATGCCTATATGTTTTTCTTTGGGTTCTCCTCATTTAGCTTCTCTAGGACCAGTAATTATAGGCTCAATGTCCTTTGTTTATGGCTAGAAACCAAATATGAGTGAGTACATCCCATGTTCCTTTTTTTGGGTCTGGCTTACCTCACTCAGGATAGTGTTTTCTATTTCTATCCATTTGTATGCAAAATTCAAGAAGTCCTTGTTTTTCACTGCTGAGTAGTACTCTAATATCATAGAACTCTCTTTATCCAAGCTTTTATTCTTTATCTTTCAAAACGCTACTGTCTTATTCTTTTTCTCTGAAAATCCAGAAACTTTGTCTGAGAAGAAATGGAATGCTAGCCTGAGTTCCTTTCCCCAATCTTAGCAAGAACCACCTACTTATGCAGTCTCAGATAACAGGATGGATAGCAGGTCAGTTATTTCTCTATCTGTGGAGTGCTGCTCTGTAATCTGGTCTCCAGTGTCAGTTTTGGGCACTTTAGAGGGTTTGCAGATTGTGATGGTTTACTCTCAATGTTCCCTAGACCAGCCTGGTGATTCCAAGTTAAAATTTCCAGAGGACACATAGGACTGTGAAGGCAAAATCATCATTTTAACTGCCTGTAGAGTCAATTGGGTCACTCATTAGTGTTAATACCCACAGATAAAAAGGGGCTTCCATTTCTTTATTAGTTTAGCAGCATATAGACCATATGATATTGGGAAGGCATTTAGGTTATGGTATGATTCGAAGATATTGAAGTTGCAAATTAGTTCAAGAATTCAACTGAATTAGCATCTTAGGAAGAGTTAAACTTCCCAATGAGATTCTTTCCAGAGAAATTCATTGGAGCCACACCCTAGGCTGCACTGTTACCTTTCTGTCAAACATGTGCATTTTAGTCTGTATATTACAGAGGCCAGAATAACTGCAGGATTTACATAACACTGAATAGACAATTTAATTTCCATCAACTGTCAACTCTTTGCATTCATGTTAGGTTTTACATGGCCTAACAGTCTCTAGACACATTAGAGAGTTCGTCAAAAATGTTTTAGTAAGTTTTGGTGATTCGCCTATTTGATGGGGTGCTCTTAACTGTACCTACAGCCTTTTTCTATGATCATTACCTAAAACTCTAGAGAAGAATATCATCCTTGTGTGACAGATGAGAACCCTAGTTCAGATCTAAACTCGCGACTCAGAAGTACAAATGGAGAACAAAGAGCAAGAGGCAGAAGAGGCAAGCGGGGGCGGGGGGGCTCGCAGAAGAGAAGGGGCTAAAGAAGAAAAGGTGGAGATTAACAATATTAAATCAAGGAGTAAAGTTGAGTAAAATAAATAAGCAGATTGATTGGAAGATTTGTGTTACAGCTGTCCTTGTCATTTGAAGAATAAAAAAAGAAAATAGACTTATTTAAACATAAAATGCTTAATATGCGGGGCTGGAGAGATGGCTCAGCGGTTAAGAGCATTGCCTGCTCTTCCAAAGGTCCTGAGTTCAATTCCCAGCAACCACATGGTGGCTCAAAACCATCTGTAATGAGGTCTGGTGCCCTCTTCTGGCCTTCAGACATGCACACAGAAAGTATATTGTATACATAATAAATAAATAAATATTTAAAAAAATGCTTATATGCAATTGAAAAGACAGCAATACTTTCATTGTAGTTCCACTAAAACTTATTAATTTCCAGGGTAATGGTTCACCTAAGAAATAATTAAAGCAGTAGCTTTGAGAATAAATTCAGCCAATAGCTCTTTATGTAGTTCTGATGTCAGTAATTACTACTTTTGATCACAGACTGTGGTTCCAATAGTCAGATGCTGTGCCTTTGGGAAGAGGAGATGATGGCAATTTAATGTACTTTTCCCGAATCTCTTCAATGCAATTATATAATGCACACAATAACTACAGCAATAACGTTTTCTTCTCTGGCTTATGTTCTAAGAAGAACAAATTTTGAAGTTGGAGCATGATGCAAAGTACAAACTCAAATATATTGTGTCTTTTTGTGAGAATATTATTTCAAGCAAATTGTTTCATATCTGGTGTCTTTGTCTATATGAACTTTAATTTCATAAGGAAAATTACTAGACTGAAGATTTACAAATTCTTTTTAGCACTTTTACTTGTTATTTATACTAAGTAATGTGATGATACATATACTGTGAAATGGAATTTTATAGAACAGATTGCTCTTGTAAATTTCAGTGTATGACATTTACTTATAGTGAAGACATTGAATGAAGCACTGAATTCAATCAAATGAACACAAAATATGAATCATTAAGGCATATTTGACAAAAATATTCAGTATCATAAATGATAACTTATTTTTTAAATTTATTTTTTTTTTTAAAAAAAGAAACAAGCTTTTCTCATGTTATATGCCTATTCTAGTTCCCACTCTCTCCCTTCCTCCCACGGACTTCACCTTGACTCCCACCCCATCCTCCACCCACTCCCCCGCGAGGACGAGGTTTCCTATGGAGAGTCAACAAAGTCTATCTCGGAGCCAGGATCAAGGCCCTCCCCACTATTTCCAGGCTGAGCAAGACATCCCTCCTAAGAGAATGGGCTCCGAAGAACCAGTTCAAACAGTAGGCATAAGTCCTGGTCCCACTGCAGGTAATCCCACAGAGTGTCCTGGCCTTACACCTGTCACTCACATTCAGGGGGCTAAATTTAGTCTTAGGCCAGTTCCCCTTCTGTCAGTCTAGCCAAAAAAATAAATCTAACCAAACAATCTATTGTCATCTACTCATCCTGGGTGAGTCTGCTTCTTTTTGTTCTAGAACTTTTAGGTGTGCTGTTTAATTGAAGTGTGAGATTTATCTACTGCCTTTATGTAGGCACTTAGTGCTATGAACTTTCCTCTTAGCATGTCTTTCAAAATGCCACGTAGTTTTGGGTATGTTTGCTTTCATTTCTGCTGAATTCTAGTGAGTCTTTAGTTTCTTTCTTTTTTTTTAATTTCTTCCTTGATTCAGAGGTGATTCAATTGAACACTGTTCAATTTCCATGAGTCTATAGACTTTCTGCAGTTAGTGTTGTTGA
>NC_022032.1:13348172-13357148 GCF_000317375.1 Microtus ochrogaster | reverse complement strand
TACAGAGTGAAATTCTATTAAAAAACAACTAACCAAACAATCTACTGTCATCTACTCATCCTGGGTGAGTCTGCTTCTTTTTGTTCTAGAACTTTTTCGGTGTGCTGTTTAGTTGAAGTGTGAGGTTTATCTACTGCCTTTATGGAGGCACTTAGTGCTATGAACTTTCCTCTTAGCATGTCTTTCAAAATGCCACGTAGTTTTGGGTATGTTTGCTTTCATTTCTGCTGAATTCTAGTAAGTCTTTAGTTTCTTTTTTTTTTTTTAATTTCTTCCTTGATTCAGAGGTGATTCAATTGAACACTGTTCAATTTCCATGAGTCTATAGACTTTCTGCAGTTAGTGTTGTTGAATTCTAACTTTAAGCCATGGTGACCCAATAAGATACAGGATTTTTTTTTTATTTGTTGAGGATTGCTTTGTTACTGAGTATGTGTTCAATTTTAGATTTATTTCCATAAGGTACTGGGAAGAATATATATTCTTTTGTATTTGGGTTAAATGTTCTATAGATGTCTGTTAAGTGCATTAGAATCATGACATCTGTTAGTTCTCTTGTTTCTCTGGTAAGTTTCTGTCTGTCCAGCCTGTCCATTGGTGAGAGTGGGGTTTTGGAGTCTCCGACTATTAGTGTGTGTAGTTTGATGCACGATTTAAGCTTTAGTGGTGCTTCTTTTACATATGTTCAGGATTGAAAATTCATCTTGGATTTTTCCTGTAATAAGTATGAAGTGTTCCTCTCCATCTCGTTTGATTAATTTCATTTCAAAGTCTATTTTGTTAGTTATTGGGATAGCCACACCTTCTTGTTTTTTTAATCTACATTTGATTGGAAACTCTTTTCCCAACCCTTTCCTCTAAGGTAATGTCTGTCTTTGAGGTCAAGGTGTGTATCTTTTATGCAGTAGAATGGATGCTATTTTTGTAGCCATTCTGTTAGCCTGTGTTGTTATAGGTCTGAAGATTGTGTTGAAGGAAAAAAATCTAGTAGTTGCTACTCTGCTTCTCCGATCTTTCAGCGTTTACCTCTATATTTGACTCAGGGTTTTTTACTATTAAGACTAATTAGAAACCATGCTGCACAGAATATTAGATTAAAACTTGAAACTCATTTTTAAATACTAATAAAAACATTTTTTATCAAACTTTAAATTGTATAACATCTGTAAACTTACATTTCTTTTACAAATTCTCAGTGTGAAAGGGAGAGATGATAGACTTCTAAAGTTGATTCTCCAAGTTTCTGTGTTAGTGACTTTAAATATCTTATGTTATATTCTTGTTACTGCTCAACAAGAAGCTTATCAGATAAATAAACAGGCACTTAAAGCAATCCCTGAAGAAGGACGCTTACAAGAAATCCCACACTAGCTCAGAATTGAGAATAATAAATGGTTATTTATTTAGGGGTAGACTCACAAATCAGAATCCTCTGCTGGAATGGAGAACAGCAACGAAATTCCACAGCTGAAAAAGAGGCCAGTTACATGCTTTACATAGGCATAAATAATATAAGCATCCATGCCCCAGTAGGCAGGTAACTTAAAGGCTACTGGCTGTAGAGTTTCCTACAGCAAATCTCTGCTTCATAGTGTTTGTTAGCTTCTGTAGTTTGAGAAACTCCTAAAATAAGTGGCATCAGATTTTTATAGGAAGTCACAGGAAATGATCTTAGTTTCTCTTTTCTTTGTGCTAACTCTAGCTGTCCCTGGCACAGAGTTGGATTCATATTAGTTAAGGTTTAAGCTAAAGCTTCTTAAATATCTAGAACCTAAGCTTGATATTTAAGGTTTCAAAATACTTCATTTGTTGTCACTTCTATATCTAAACCTGACCAATATTTTCCTTTTCCCTTCATGAATATATTTGCTGAAATATAGAAGGATGTGTTACTATTTCAGCATCTGTACTAGACTGCCTTTGGGGTCCTAACAGGATATGTCCTAAGTTGTAACCAATAGGAGCACTTGCTGTGCTTACTTGCTACATTCCCTTTTAAAAGGCAGGCCTTGCCCACTTCATATCTCTCTGTCTCTGTCTCTGTCTCTGTCTCTGTCCCTCTCTCTCTCTGTCTGTCTGTCTTTCCATTTCTCTCTGACTCTTCTAACGTTTTTTTTTACTACCTTTGTCCCCAGGGACTGGTCTTTACGCCCCTCTCTGTCCCCTTCTCTGCTCCTTCTCTCTACTCTTCCAATAAATCTTCTATGTGAGCCTTGTTGCATTGTGTAATTTTTCTTCTTTATATTTTAAAATAAATTGCAACAACATTGCTAACCCACTGAGTATCTGGGTTTATTTGTAAAAGGTCATTGTAGACTGAGGCGGTTCCCGGGCGCACACATGCAAACAATCGAACAGAAACTATATTAATTTCATCACTGCTTGGACTATTAGTTCAGGCATCTTATTAACGAACTCTTATATCTTAAATTAACCCATTCCTATCATTTTATATTTTACCACGAGACTCATCATTTACCAGTAATATTCCGGGGTGTTTATCTCCTTCAGCAGCTACAAGACAACTCCTTGACTATGCCTACACTCTCTCTACATCTTTGTTCAGATTATTTGCCTGGCTTTACTCTGTTCAGCCATTGGCAGAAAGCAGCTTCTTTATTAACCAATGGCAATCAAATAAATTCATTGCATACAGAAGAGAATCCCACATCAGGTAGCAGAAAATAAACACTGCTTATTAAAAGTGACTTTGAAGTCAAATATGGTGGTACAGGCCTTTAATATGGATCTCTGTGAGCTGAGTACATCTCTAGGCTACCAGATCTCCAGGCTACCTAGTGAGACCCTGTGTTAAAGAAATTTCTCTTAATTTAGTTACTAAGAAAATATTTTTTTTCTTCCTTTTTGCTTCAAATATTTGTACCAGTACTTTTTTTTAAGACTGGCCATGATCCTTGCTCTTTTTAATATCAATATATCTGCAAGTTTTTATTTATTAGTGCACAGTTAAATAAATTTTTAAAATGCATACTTTATTCAATAGTAGATCAGATTTTTTTACAGAGTCTAGCTGTATATAATAGAGATTATGCTACAATGGTCTGATAATTAGTTAAGATACATCATTTCTGGTCAACTTCTCTGAACTCTTCTTGCTTCTATTTTTTTCTTCCGTTAAACCATTTTCTTTTGTTTTTTTTCCCCTTAAGTGACCTGAAAACATGTTAAAAATCAGTCTAAATTTATACACATCCTCTTGACATGTATCTTGGGTGCTTATGGTTATATTTTTCTTAAAACAAACAATTGAAAAAACACAGTACCTGAACATATAAATGTTTTATCAAAGAAATTATGAATATCTCAGACCTTTCTTTTTATTACCTTAAACATTCCTTTGGATTTGCATTTGAAACAACAGAATTGATTGTATGTATGCTGTATTAATATATTTAACATCTTTGTGATACCCCTAGCTTTGCATTAACACAGGGGTTCTCTGAGAGTCATTCTCAGCAATTAAGCTAGGCACATATTTTCATTTTCAGATTAAAATTTATATAATCACTTTCAATGTAACCGACACTATTTTTCTAAGCTTTAGAAAACGAATTGTCTATTGTATAGGTTCTGTGACATTTGCCACCTGGGTGTAGTCATGTTACTTATTTGATGCCAATATGTCTAAATCTTCATTAGAGCAGCTGAGCCTGCACCATTGCTTCCTCTCTTTTTAAATTCATTTTTCTTACTTTGCTGCTTCAGCTTTTCAGATGGCAAGGAGATTCTTAACTCTGGACCTCCACATCCCTTGCTAGTACTAAAGTTGCATTATACTATAGAAGCCAATGATTAAAGACTCCTAATAAGATGGAAGAATCAAGAGTCCCTAATGACCACAATGTCAGTATACCAGTTCTAACTTGGTGTCTCCTAGAGCTTCTTTCACTGAGGACCACAAAAATGATTCAGGAAATATCATGAAATGTTTTAATTAATTATTTTGCATTCTGAGGATTGAACATGGATCCTTGTATGTAATCAGGAAATACTGTAGACCTCAACTACCTACCTAGCCCTAATAAAGTCATTCTTAGTCCTTTATGTTTGGTAGAAGCTTTAGTAAGGAAGCAATCATTTGTTCTACCTCACCTTTGACTTTATAACAGAAATGATTTTCTGATAGTCTGCTTCATAAGTAATCATGAGGTAATCCATAACCTTAATAACATGGGAATGAAATGCTCATGGGGTACACTCTAATCCATACTCCTGTTTTCCTTGAGCATCATTTAAGTTATCTAAATATAGCATATATTGTATAATGTCTTCTGTGATGGGGGTGTGCTTTATCAAGATAGCTCAGCAAAAGCTGTTAATCCATTTCAAAATTCTTGTCTCCAACATTTCTGGATTCTTGTTCACTTGATCTCAGAGAGCATTCCTTATGTGCATTATTTCTTCTGGAGATCAGAGTGCAGGCAAAGATAATGTAGATTGACTATTTGTCTAAGTTTGATTTCTTCGTAAAATAACAATGTATCCCTGAGTTCTATATTAAAAGGATTTTCCCAGTTGTGGAAGGTCCATGCTGGTAGTGAAATTAGTGAGGAGGGAGGCACAAGGTGAACAGAGGGCATTAAAGGACTTTAATTCTAAAAGTTAAAGACAGCAAACAATGGAAGTCAAACTCACATTGTACCAATCAACCTTCTAGACAATCAAACAGTTCTTGGATTCTTATCCCTCTCTCAAATGATGGACATTCATCCCTACAGCAGTCAGGTGTCAGTGGCCTAGTGCCACTCACTAGGTCTCATTGGACCCCCAGTCCTTTGTGCTAAGGAATAATTTTCTAACACATGAGCTTTTGGGACAGCAAAGTTGTCTGCTTGTCTAGGAAGACCATCTGTGTGGTGAAAACCTGTTATAAACACTTTGAGAATTCTGCAGGCTGAATTCTAGAATAGCAAACTGTTGTACTTAGGAGAGTGCAGAATCTTCTGATAAAGGAAACCTGTAAGACACTGGGTTTACAACATTTCTTTGTTGTTTTTAAAAAAAAAATGGTGTTTCATCATTTGATTTCTTTATCTTGTATGCTTCTAGTTATCAAACCCGCCGCCTCATAAAACTCTGCCAGTATATGACGGCAGAGACATAACCAATCCAGATTATGAGTTTTAATTCTGTATAAAAAAGAGAAGAGTTTTCTAAAAGCAATCTCAGCAATAATGATAAGGGTACTCTTCAAAGTACTAATAGTGATTATCTAATGTTTTATATGGACACTGCACTGAGGAGCATATTTTAATTAATCTTAGAGATTAACTCTGAGGCAGATGGAAGTGCCTTCTGCTAACTTGTGTGTGTGTCATACAATACAAATTGTCTCTACTTTAAAATAAAACTTACTTCCCACTGTCCAGGACCAGAGGATCATCATTAACTAATTAACTAATACATTACTTCATTTGATGAATCTGTCTAGTTTAGAACTTTTATTATTCACAAAGTGAGCAGTATCCAGATGACCATATGGTGAAAGGCAGCAGATGCAAAACTACTTCTGTCAAACGATGTTCTATGTTAAGTCATAAAACATTTCACTACTTTTTTCATTTGTGTGTGTGTGTGTGTGTGTGCATGTGTGTGTGTGTGTGTGTGTGTGTGTGTTTGTGAGGGAGAGAAAGAGAGAGAGAGAGCATCTTGGCATGATATGATTGTGGAAGATACTGAACAACACGTGGGAGTCAGTTCTCTACTTTTATGATGTGGGTTTCAGGAATCTAACTCAGAAACTCAGGTCATCATGGCAGGTAGTCAGCACCTGTCCCCTGGAGTCTTCTTTCCAGCGCTTCCCCAACATTTTGATGAAGCATTCAGTTCCTCTTCCATCTTAGTTTTATAAATCCTTATTGTATAATCCCTTATTTGCTATTTACTTTATAATGGAAATTTTCTCCCAGATTTCATAAAACCAAACTCTTCCCTCATATCTTGGTAAGAAGAATCTAAAGAGGTATCTAAAAAGATGTTCATCTGAAAATGGCATTGTTGTGATCCCTAATGTATTTTATAGTTCATCAGATAAAGTACTATTATCTGAAAACCATTTTCCTTCGTATGTTTGAAGACTTCTCCTTTCGGTTTTGTCAAGCTTCCACTGCTGCTTTTCTGAAACTGGAGGCTGTGTCATTGCTGAGGTTGATGTAATCACCTCTACCCCTCTCAGGTATTCTTATAACAATATCCACATATATAAGTGCCCAAAATACACAATGCTGGGTCTTCTAGGGATATTGTTTTTCTCTCTGCCCTTTTTTTTTTCTGATTTATTTTCATAAGAAGGTGAGCATCAAATGACAGTCAGAACAAGTAGAAAATCAACTGGATATTTTCAAGTGTGGTTTGAGATGGCAACAATAATATCGAGAAAGATAGCTGTTCTGAAACTTTTGAAATGTTGTTCACTGCGGCTTAGTTTTCCTGAAAAGGGAAAACAATGGCAGAGTGAGAGAATGGCATGTTCCATAAAGTATTCTGCTTAAGGTATTTTATATTATAATTATAAAATTATAATATGATAGCACTCAAGTGGTGATGGGGTGTCAATGAGTTAAGTGTCCAAGGCAGAGCTGAGTTGGAGAAACATTTTTGAAGAACATTAACACACCACATACACGTAGAATTAAAAAGCTCCTTGTGATAACCAAGAGAGATGAAAGTGAAAGGAACGGCTGCTCACTCAGCTTGCAGATGCAAGAGCAAGGATGTGACACAACATAAAGAGATGGAAAAATCATGGGGAAAAGGCAAAAGGAACAAAAAATCAAAACCAAACAAGAACACCACACCAGCTTGAAAGCATGGAAGGAAGGACAGAAAGAGGGAAGAAAAAATATCTTTTTGTAAGATACTAATAACTCAAGTAAAATGAGCACAAATAAATAATTTACTGAATCGAAGGCAATTATCCCCCAAAATATAAATAAGAAGAAAGAGAGTTCCCTGATTAGACAATTAATGATTATAAGTTTTAAGTAGGTCCTTAACATCAAGAGTTGTTATTCTTATAGGTGAGTAGAAAATCTGTTTCAACAATCAAAACAAAATGAAGATTTCACAAATATTTATGAATTTGTTTGTGTATATATATATTCTAAATTCACCGTCATTAATAAGAATTTAGCTGTGCATGTTAGCACATTGGAGAACGTGGGAGGTGGAAGCAGAAGCCTATTTCTAAGGTCAGCCTACTCAATATTGCTAGACTGCCACAACAAAAATAACAAAAATGATTACTAAATGTTTCTAATCATATGTTTTAGAAGCACATAATAATATTTTATATACTCTATTTTAATGGGAAATCAATGTTCCAGTGATGTGTGAATATAAGTGTATCCCTTATTTATTTTTATATAAGGTTGTCATTTTAAGACCCTGGGGGACAAAGAATTTGATCTATAAAATCCTTCATTTTCTAATGGTTTGCATTCATCGGGAATTGGTTTTATCATATAGCTGAGCATCTCTATAAACTTTTGTGATTATCAAATGCATCATATCACTATTCTGTCATTTAACTTCTCTTTAAATCATGGTCTTTACACTGCAAGTTTACCTAGAGCTGATTTAGGTAACCCTTCTGTATCATTTCCATGAAAAGAAGACAGAAAGTTTATTGTGTCCTAGTTTTTGAGTTAGAAAGTCCACAGGGCATTTAACGGAGGTTGAGGACTACTTAATCAAACTAATTGCTATTGCTTCACAGAGGTTACTGGGAGTCGAGTCAAAACCGCAAAGTAAAATGCATATAAGATTCTCTGGGGGTTTGCAGCTCTCAGAGAATGCCAGTGTGTGCAGGTTTGTATCATGCAGAAGATTCGAAGGAGGCCATAGACTTGGTCATCTTCTAAAGTGAAAGAAAATGGTTTTGAGAGTGGTTGATGATATCTTATGTTTTTTAATTATGCAAAGTATAAAATTGCTGTGAAATCATCAACTATTCCAATGTGTATATATACATACGTACATATATGTGCATGTATGTTTATTACTTGTATACATGCTTTTGTTTGTCGTAATGTACACATATTAAACAGCAACTCTCTACCTCAATCTTACTACTTATGTGAAGTCCAGTAATCTCGAAATTCAAAACAAAGTCCTGAACTGCATCTGTACAAGTATTTATTCTATTTACTAAATAATAGTGTATAATGTCCATGTATATGACTTTTACATCATGTTGAGCACTATAAGTAAACTAGAATAGATTTAAATTAACTTGAGAGAATAAAGAAATTACAATATACAGAAATGCTAGATCTCTGGATATGAGAGACTTTAACACCTACAGTTTGTTTTATTTTTAGACATCTCTTCTACAGAAAATCTTTTGTAGGTGTGTTGGAAAAGCTGGAGACTGTGTATGTGCATATAAAAATATGCATATATATTTATATAGAGAGGCTTACTAAGGAAATATATTAGTTTGCTAAATATTTTAACATTTCTAGAAAATTAGTATTTACTAGATTACTTTTAGATTACAGCATTATAACAGGAAACATTTTCATACAGCTTAATATTTTAATGCTTATTCCATTAACTTTTTGGATAGATTTCTCAGAAATGTTATATCAAAAGCCACACATTTGTGAACTACAACAAAATTTCAAAAGTGCACTCATATTAAATAAACTAATGGGATTATCTTCATTCAGTGCCTGCCAAAATAATCTGCGAAATTACAATCTGCTTCAGTTCAGAAGTTCTTGTTCATTTTCAAATAGTTGTTGAATCAAATTAATGAGTGAACTTACCTGAATTATTTATTCATTCAAAAACTTCTGAAATGTTGTATATTTGACCTTTTCTTCCTTGAAGTAACAGTGTTGCATTTGCCTATACAAATGTGAATGCATAGATTTGTGTCATTGTACAATTTCTGATGCAATGAAGAGACTCAGTAGCAGTTGTGTCTTGAGCTTACTATGAGAATAACTT
>NC_022032.1:13323956-13347816 GCF_000317375.1 Microtus ochrogaster | reverse complement strand
GCTTTCGGTCATGGCATTGCTTTATAACAATAGCAACCATAAGATGGATAATATTTTGTGCAATTATACACCCTAGTAACAAATAATAAAATGAAAAATTTATGCACATTTTACTTTAATATTAGATGAGACACCATTCCATTTTGAATCAAATGGATGATTAGATTAATAACATTTATGGACATATCTACAGGATGCATGCATTTGAACAATGTCTCTTGTCAGCTTATAATATGACCAGGTGAACATGAGAAGGTTCATGTGTAGTGCCCTTAAGAGCTCATGTTATTTCTGTCCCCTTTATTACATTCAGTATGATCATCTTACTATTTCACCTAAATGCACTTGTCTACTATTTGATACACAATTCGCATTCTTATCCATGTTTACAGCAGATTCCAAAGCTATAATAAATTGTTCCATGTGATTTCACATGGTAAATTCTTTTATAACTACAAAAATGTTGTATTTTTTTCTGCAAAACAGAATTTTGAACTTTAGATTCAGTAGTGTGGAGCAAGAAATACTAAAACTATACAAGATACAAATGAATAAATAAGTAATTTTTAAGAAAAAAGATTTAAAAAATTCATTTAACCATTCAGCATGTTCACAGGGATATACACAACATGGTTTTGTGTCTTCTGCATATAAAAAAAAAAGGATAGCTTAACTAGATCTGATTTTCCTCATTAAGGTGACAGACTTTTACCTTTAATGATGTTGACAAATTACTTTAGGTTAAGGAAGTGCTTAGTAGATATTAATACAATTAACCTATGAATTTTCTTCATGAGAGCATTCACAGCAATCATGTAGACAAGCGCTGTTACATTATGGATATGGAATCTGGATTGAAATGAGTGAAGTTATTTGTTGAATATATAACTATCAAAGTGCATGACAACTTTAAATCTGTTCCCCAAGTATCTCAACAAGTAGTGTAGTACATTCTGCAAACATAGCCACACTTTAGAGGACATTATTAATAATGAGTAAGTAAAATAGATGGATCAATGATTTTATTATATTACTGCTAGATAAAACTTTAATAAATTATAAAAAATCATATTTTAAAGGAGGAGAGTAGTGAGGAAATGATAGCTGTTAAAACTAAATGCTGTGGACATTAATTTCAAGGTAATACCTATTTACCTGTATTCACTGAATCTTTGTCAAGGAAAACACTTGATTATCTATTTTATTAACATTTACATACTTGACTTTTTAAAAAGCATTTCAAAATACCTTAAAGTTACCATTTAAAGAGAAAAAATTAATATAGTTAACACAACTTCCAGTGACAAAAATACTATAATTTAATCAAATAAATGGATTAGAAAACTAAGGAAAGCCGGGTGGTGGTGGCGCACATCTTTAATCCCAGCACTCGGGAGGCAGAGGCTGGCTGATCTCTGGGAGTTTGAGGACAGCCTGGTCTACAAGAGCTAGTTCCAGGACAGGAACCAAAAGCTACAGAGAAACCCTGTCTCGAAAAATCAAAAAAAAAAAGAAAAGAAAAGAAAGGAAACTAAGGAAAGTAAATTTAAGATGCTTAAATATCTTTAATATTTTAGTAATATTTAATAAAATATTAGTTTATTTATTATATTATTATATAAATTCATTAAATAATACATCATAGGTTACATATTAAATAATTTTATATAAATTATTATTAACTTAATAGATTAACATTTAGTAAAACAACTCTGACCTACTATACTCAGAGACTGAGAAACAAAATGTATGTCTGAATGTGGCTTTAGTTGAATTCCTAAGAACCATTAGCTTCTTGGAAGCTTATCTGGGAAAATTTTATATTTTCCTCTGGAATATTCCTTTACATACTTAATATATGTCACTGTGATAGGTTTAATAAAGATGCTGACTGGCATTTAGCTCGGGCAGATACGATTGCACAGTAGAACCAGATTAAGAGGATGCTAGAAGGATGAATGAAAGGTGGAGTCTGAGAAGAAGACACCATGAGACACAGAATGAGCAGTATGGTAAATAAGTACATAAGGCAAACGAGCCTCCAGGCAACACATAGATGAATAGAAATGGGTTAAATTAAGTTATAAAAACTAGCTAAAAAAAGAAACCTAAGATATCAGCCTAATTTTGTAATTAATATTAAGTCTCTGTGTGGTTATTTGGGACCTGGCTGGTGAGACAGAAAACACCACCTACATTTTTTTTCTGTCTCTTTCTCCTCCCATTCCTTCTCTGTCATCCATCAGATTATGGAACAAAACCTTCTTATCAGCATGGATGTCCATCCTCTCTAGTATTTGCTGTGATCCATCATAGTGTTGGACTACCTGCAAATGCAGGTTTATTCAGATTTCTCAATACTGAATATGTTTTCTCTTTTTCAGAGAACATGGAGAGTCACATTTTCTTGTTTTATTTACTCTTCCAAAGAAGCCACCCTCCCAACTTCCATTTTATAAAATCTAGAAAGGCACTTTTACTGTACAGCAATAATTCCTTCAACATAATTACATGTCATTCAAAAATTCTTAGTAGAGTTTAGAGCCACAAAATACAAATTAACATGCTAACGTAAAGGAATGCAGTGGGTGCCAATGAACATAGAAATGATGGAATTGTCTGGAGTAACAGTTTTCTGATAAAACTATAAACTATGTTTCCAAGAAAAGCTTCACATAGAGTTTTTCATATAATTTGAAGCATTCATAAATATAATGAAATCCACTCAAAACTGTGAGTTTTCAGCACCCTCTCCTTAGAAATAATGTTCTAAAATTTATATGAAAGAGTGATATATTTTAAGGTGCAACTGTAAGATCCATAAAGTCCTAAGAACTCATATCACTTATAATATTTTTAAAGAAATGTCCTAGTTGCTTTGAGGGAAAATGAAGTTATTTCAAACATTAAATTATACATGTTGTAAGAAAAGTTAAGAAAACAATTGTCTGTTCTGGACTCATATCTAGTGAGCATTTTGCAACAATTGTTTCATTATCAGTATCTGTTGACAGATGTCTTGACAGGTCCTACAGCCATTCATTCCCAAAGAAACACACAGAGGCTTACATTAAGTATAAAGTAATTGGCTTATTAGCTCAGGCCTCTTATTAAACCTTACATCCTACATTAATCCAATATTTTTGCCTGTGTTAGTCACGTGGCTTGTTGCCTTTATCCGTGACGCATTCTCATCGTGCATTCTCTGAGTCTGAGTGACAAGTGTTGACTGAGTCTTTCCTCTTCACAGAATTCTCCTGTTCTCGTCATCCTGCATCTACTTCCTGCCTAAATGCCCTGCCTCTACTTCCTGCCTGACTACTGGCCAATCAGCATTTTATTAAAACAATACAAACAACAGGGTACAAGGCCATTGTCCCACAGCAACTGTCAATCTCATACATGTGCCAGGCACAAAGACATGCAGATAGTTCCATCCATTTCAAGTATCATGATTTCTAAACATCTTGCATATAACACCCCCACATGATGTGATGGTTATAGATATACTTCATTTACCACATTACTTTTATTAGAATAGCAATGAAGCCCTTCAGAGTACATCAGATAATATGCATTGTCTAATCAGAATACACAAACCCTAACTGAATAAATTATCAAGCTGAAAATGATAAATGCTTTCAGCAAGGTTATGAGAAGGAATTTTGTAGTTTTTGAAAAGGTCTATGGTAATTTTTGATATTATTCATTTATGATAAGAATCGTTTCTCACTGTACCCTTTTATGGATACTCACATATTTGTTATCCATTTGTTTCTTTTAAAACAACCAACTTGTGATGTTTTAAACCGAATATTGGCATATATTCTCATTTCTGACACAATACAGTCATACTTTGTACTTCGTTATTATAATTCAAGTCTAAATACTAAAGTTTTAGTGACATTTTCTAGATTATTTTAAGGGTAAATTTATTCTTAGAAGCCTTGGTGTTTCACATCCTGCAGCTTTGATGGAACTTAATCTATGCAAAATAATCCATTGCATGCACTGTAGAGATTCACCATATGGGGAATTTATTACCTCCTTACATATTCAGTACAAGCCGGACAACATCTGGCTCTCCCTGAAGCTGTCAAATGTCACATTTGGGCGTCATCAAGTTCAGTTATATATTTTACTCTACTACCTATTCTCCAAGGGAGTATATGAAAAGACAAAATTTTTTCTCTGATTTGCCTGCTACTAGTCTCTCTCTGTCAGTTTTACACTTAATTTACTTTGTGATTTAACAAAAGGAAAAATTATCCACTTTTACTTTTTAGATATTTTTTCACATTTCAATGAAAAGGTAAGAAATATGATCAAACTATCACATTTTAAATGTTATAAAGTAAGAATTTAGGGTTCACCTTTTCATTCTCTCTCACCATTTATTGACTTGTAGACACAGCCATTCTATAATGTGTGCATGTGATAGTATTTTCTTATCCTATGTTGAACATAGTGAGATGAAGGATGTATAAGTTTAAGATCTCATATTGCTTCTTCCATCGCCTAGATACATGAAACTTTTCTATATGTTGAAACTTTGTGCGATCCTGTTGTCTTCCAGTTAGCAGATTATTTGTTGACACTCATCTGTTGTTGTTAAAATTTCCACCCAAATGTTAAACATAAGCAATGTCTACCCCTTCACCGTGGTCGCAAAAACCAACAAATAAATGCATGAGTCCATCAAAATTCACTACAGATGAACTAATAAGACCATTGAGTTTTCTTAGAGTGCATAGGACAAATCAATGAGATCATCAGGTTTTCTTACAGAATGTAGGAGGAACTCACAAGATCACTGTATTTTTTTTTTATAGAACATAGGTGACGAGTTATTTACAGAAATGTTTTCATCCCTCACACAACTGTCTAAACCTTAAAAGCCTTACACACAAAGCTGTTGGCTTATTCATAACTGCATGCACTGTAAGAACTGCCCCTGTTCTAGATCTCTCCTGATTCTATAGACTCTCATCCCATCACAGGCCACATGCAGAGTTGTCAGGTGGTAGTGAATAGCCAGATTCTTAGGTGAAAATCTCCTTCCAAGTTCCCATGTCCAAGTCTGGCTTAGATGAACTTTCTACAAGGGACGGGCCATAAGTGAACTTTCAAAGATGGCAGTTGCTTGGCTTGGAAAAAGTCACTTTTGACAACGGTCTTTTCCCACTTATATCAATGTAGCTAATGCTCAATGTCATGGTTGGTTGTATACAGTGGACCTATAAGACACTCTTTCATTCTCACAAAGAAGAATGAAAATCGTTACTTGCAATATTGTATATTAAATTTTAATATTAAACTTTAGATACTTGTGTTTATATTAATATGCATTATTAAATACCTTTCTTTATGTAGATATGTTATAATACCTATGATTTATATTAACACATATAAAACAAGGGCACATTAATTATTCTTTTCCTCATGAGAGCTATGAAATAGGAGAAAGAGAGAGACAGAGACAGAGACAAAGATAATAGGAGGGAGAGAGCCCCAAACACATGTCATCCACAGATTCTGATATGCGATTCCCTTCTGTATATGTGTTGCTTTTATTGGCTAATGAACAAAGCAGTTTCAGCCAATTGCTTAGCAGAGTAAAGCTAGGCAGAAAATCTGAAGAGAGATGTAGAGAGAGAAGGGTAGGCAGATCAGAAATATGCTATGTAGCTGCCAAAGGAGCAGATGCCAGAAACTTTCTGGTAGGACACAGCCTTGTGGAGATACACAGATTAATAGAAATATGTTAATTTAAGATATACGAGGTAGGTAGGAAAACTCCTAAGCTATTGGTCAAACATTGTTGTAATTAATATAGTTTCTGTGTGATGATTCAGGTCAGGGCAGACTGGAAACTAATGAGCAGGCTCCCTTTAAAAAATGGCACCCAGCATGGGGCATGGATCCATATAACACCTAAAAGAGCTTAACAAAAAAAAGGAGGGCTCTAGATCCTCAAAAATCGAAGCCAAGCACAACTTCTTGGTAGCCGTATTTATTTTGTTTGCCTCAACACAACTTTATTCATTAGCCAATGACAGCAACACATATATAGAAGGTCTTCCCACATCAAGATTCTTCTTAAAATATCAAAAAATATGAAAATATAAACCAGGTGAATAATTCTGTGTGGAGTATAATAGACAATTATACTGTGGGTAAAAATATATAAAGCAAATGTTTCCCAATTATTCACTATTGCAACTTAGAAGAACACAGTTTACCAGCTGACTGTTTAGTGCTAAAAAGACCCTATAGTCTTGACTCACTGATAGTCACAATGGGATTTGGTACCAAATAGTAAAAATATTAAAAAAAAACAAATCTTCAACTGACCTGTATGCATCATTATGTTTGAGAAACAGAGGGCTTTACAGAAAATGCAAAATCTAATGCCCATTTTTCCTGTTGTTGTGCATCTATCTTTACAAATGAGTCTGCTCTAATGATGACTATTTCCCTACACCCTTGAGAATTTTTTTTAATCTGAGTATTTTCTTTCATTTTGTGTTTGAATCAAAGTCACTACAATGAAAGTTTCTTTGTCTATAAGATTAAAACCTTCAAAGCCCTTTACTATAACCAATATCTCAATGTAATTAAATGAGTACTTAATAGGTAATGAGATGATTCAAGAAGTAATTAGGAAGCAAAACATCAAGGATAATAAGAGATTAGGGAGCTTTTGAAAGGATAGCAATAGTTCGTGTTGGCTTATATGCATTGCTTTCGTGCTAATGAGGATCATTGGTTCATTAATGACATTAGAAGCCGGTGAGCTTTCAATGCTTTCAGCAATATCAAAGCCAGAGAAGCACAACATGGGAAGCTGGAAAGGTCTTCTAAGACAAAGGGAAATATCTATGTTATTCATAATAATTCTCAGATACTTCTACAAATTATTTCAATGTTACTGATTTCATAACCATTGGGAGTGTCCATATGAGTAGAAATATTTAATCCCAACTCACTGGATTAATTCTCTAGTAAGGGACACAAATATGAATATCCAACATTAATTGAATTTCTAAATAACAATAGCATGATGTAAGGTATCTGGGATCCACACCAAAAGCTGAATGGAGTTGGTCCAGAAGGAGGGTCATCTGTAAGCAGCGTAAAACAGGGCCGAAGGTGAGACTGGAGAGATTCTAATGGAGGAAAGGTCAGATTGTGAAAATTTTCTACTCTATCCCCATACCATCATGGTCACTGGGGTTGCCTGAAAGAAAGTGTTTCTGGGTTAGAGGCTGGCACAGAGTACTGGAGATGAGATAAAAAAGATTGCTGAGAGGGTCTGCCGAAACCATTTTCAATCATTTCTTCCTTCCAATTGTGGAAAAGAATAAACACTGAAAATAAACAAAATAAGATACTGCAGGTATAAAACTTCAGTTCATTGAGCTAGTTCTTTATTTTATTTTGTAAAATATGTCCTAGCGGAGTGGTTGATGGGAAAAATATTCTTATCTCTGTAAATATGTCAATTAATTCTAATGGCTCATGAGCCTCATGTTCTGTTAACCTCGGCAACTTGGATAATGTTTACTTGATTAGTTAATCACAGCAATTGTGGAAAGGGATTAATGCCCAGCTGGCCATTTCAACTGCTGTTGTCTTTCATTAATGTTATTTCTGCTTTTGTCCTAACTTAAATTCTCTCATGTCCCTTTTTGACCTTGGCTCTTCTTTTTAGAGACACTGAGGCGCACGAGTTGAAAAGTTTTTCTTTCCCCTTGCCTGGAAGCTGTGCTGATTTATCCTTAATTCAAAGAATACCAATACCATAGTAGTCCCGCAGTTCTGTGCACTAGAGAATGCTTTTTTTCTTTCCCTGGGGGTTGCTAGAATGCACCATGATGTGGGGTGTACAGGGAAAAATTAGACCTTAGACTTTTAGTGATCTATGCATTCTAAAGGTACATCTCTTTCAAGAATGGAGTATCTGTCCTGAAGTAGGGGCTAGAAGAGTTTGAAATGGTGATCCTATGCGGCTTAGTTTTTTTTTTCTCCATTTGGATGTATAATGCTGTTATTGATTGTAATAGAAACCTGAACAAAAACCAAAGGATTTTCTCATTTTCATCTGTTTTGTTTTCATGACTGAATACAGAAGAAAAATACAACTTAATATTACATTTAAAAAGCTATAAATTTAGATGTCCCAGAATGAAGGGCCAAAAAGTATTTAAAACTTGTTGAAAAATCTCATAATTTTCTTGGAAATTTTAAAGTTGTAATGGATTAGCTCTTCAGTAACTATGAAAGAGAGCATTTTATCCATGTAATTATTTCTTAAATATTGAAACCAATGCCTATTATGATTTGTTACATGAAATCAAACAGAATATCTAAGGTGTTGTAATATTACCAATTATTACAACAGCATATTGATTCTAGTCATTACTGGAACTCATAACTTTTCTCTGTGTAAATAACTCATCACAAAATTTTATTTGGTTCTGAACATTATAAATATTTCGCTCCTCAATGATAGAACACTATGCTTTCTTTTCTGTTTGCACCATTTTCACTGAAAGAAGAAAATACATCACTGTATCAAAGTTCATTTGAGTATAAACTTATTTAGAAAGCTCAATAATTAAACATTACTATAACGATCAATTATTTTTTGCATCATCTTAAATATATATGCCAATAATATGTCACTTTATTATACAAACATTAAAATAACTTTAATGATCAATTATTTTTTTGCATCAACTTAAATATATATGCCAATAACATGTCACTTTATTATACAAACATTAAAATAACTCATATATTTAATAGGAACTCATATAGTTCCAGTGACAACAAAATACTAACATTGGCATGATAATTTATTTAAAGGCAAATCAGAATTTTGCCTTATATAATTATAAGTTGATGGTGGAGGATGTGTTCAACAAGCAGTTCAGTTTAGTCCATAATTATGAATACACCAGTCTGGTTATTTGAGTAATTAGCCTGTTGCTTTATAGTATAAAAATTTAAAGTTCTGAATTTCTCTCTCTCTCTCTCTCTCTCTCTAATTCTTATGTTAAAGAAATAGTACGAGAATTTGCAATTCCCTAAATTCTATATGACAGTAACTCACATTCATTTTATTTTTAAATGATTTTAGAAGATCCTATAAAATTTTATAAGCTTTTATTTTAACTTGACACTTAATATATTATCATTTTTGGATTTTGTTCCATTTCAGCATTTATTATACAATATATGTAGTCTATTGAAATGTCCTATTTTACTACTTGAAACATTTATTTTATTTATTTTTGTGTGTGAGTATATAGATATCCCTATACACCACACAGAAGTGTGCATCAGAGGACAATGTGCAGTAATTGTTTCCTTTTTCCTTCAGCCATTGTATCTTGGGGAATCAAGCACAGGTTATCAGATCAGTGCTTTTGTGATTTATCCACTGAGCTATCTCACTGGCGTAAAACATTGCAAGTTCTTCACACTGTCTGCCATCCTACACAATCATGAAGTTGTTATCAGTAGTTTCATGGGATACCAACATTTGTGTGACTCACAACATATGATGGATACTAAGAACCTAGTCACTGAAAGGCAGTATTAGGATAGTTCTATAAGTCAGGTATTTTAATATTTAGATGAAGTGAAAAGTAATAAATGAGACGCATGAATACCTCATCTGACTCATAACAGTTACGATGTTATGTTTGAGGATGTCTTCTGTGCCTTTGCACTCCTAGGATTTCTGGCTTTTGTTCTCATCATTCCCAGAGAAAGAGCTCTTTCTTGCTCAAGGTTACTGTTTTTCCACTCACTACTGTGACAGGAGGTCCCTTTCATGAATAGCCATGGCTCTCCTACAATACTTTTACAGGACAAAGATGTGGTTGAGAAAATTAAACCAGTTCCTTTTTAAAGTAGCACTGGAAGATCGGTTTTGACAAGAAAGCTCTCTAGGTGATGGTGAGCTCTTACTTTTTTTGTCACATCAAGAGACATTATGCAAGTTTATTCCACTACTCAATTATGACTGATGACTTATTTGGACACGTGGTGACTTGCATGAATACCTTTTAAGGATCTGCTGTTGCTTCTGCAATTAAGACATGATTTTGTGGGTTATGTTTTGAGGTTGTCTGTCAGCCTTTTCTCATCTCGTCTCCTAATGCCTTTGTGTAAGATGGTATTTTTAGAAGTTCTAGTATTATATATTCATTCCTATGTGCCATTTTTTCTCTGAAAGTGTGATTCTTTTTCATTATCTTAAGTCTGGTTTGGGGGAGCTTTTCAAAGTGACTAATTTGTCTGCTCTGCTTTGATATTTGTGTCCATCTTCCAACACTCTCTTGCTGTCTAATAGCTTCCCTGCCATACCTGACATCAACCATGCCCCTCGTACATTTGATAAAAACTAATACTTAGAAAATCATCTCTATGTATAAATATGACTCCTGGGGCATGAGTTCTTTCAAGGCTCTGTAACAGACAGCACTAGGAAGAGACATCCAAAGGCAGATCACAGAGAAGACGGACATTCAAATCCAATGCTACCTTCTTCATTCTTTTACCAGGCCACATACTTTATCTTGACTCAAACAATATAACCCATATTTCCAATCATCTCTTCAGCCTCATTCATTTATAAGTTATGAAGCAATTTTAGTATAATGACTTTATTAAGAAGCTATGGAAACCTACAATTGGGTCTTCTTAAACTATTATTGAGGACTTTTACTTTTAAAGTACATAAACCTAATCTTTACTAGTAATTAAATGTTAAGTTTATTTTAAGCAATTTCTTGGTTAGGATATATTTTTTTATTCTACTGAAATTGAAGGTAAATGTGTGTTGCAAGGAGGGTGTCTTGTTCGTCCCGGACCTCCTACACCAAACGTGTGTTTTAAAAGCCTAGATGTATTATTTATTTTTCAGCAAGAATTAAAACCTGGTTGAACTTTAAGACTGAAGAAGGAAGTGAAATGTCTTCAGACCTTGTCAAAGTTGATCATAGTTTTGATTTCACAATCCTCAATGTTGAAAACACATTTTAAAATAAATACATAATACAAAATGTCAAAAGCAGGTTTAAGGAATGTTTAGAAATTGTTATAAAGTCTCACCTAATTTCAGGTCAAAGTTTCTAAATATTCCTTTATAAAATATAACCAATAAAACATCAATTTTTAAAATCAAAGTTCCACAATAATAACTTCCAAAGATACACTAACCCTTTTTTTTTGTTATTTTAAGAAGCACTAATTTGATACCTGATGAGGAATGGCAGTGGAAAAATATTGGCTGTCTTGAATTCCATTATCAAATCATTATGTTTATAACAGTGGAAAATATTATGTTTAGTAAAAAAAATCAACTTGTAGACAACATTAGTCTTAAATGTGAGTGGGGGCACTATGGGTCATGCTTAATAGCATTGCATGGCTCACTGAAACTTGCAGTTCACACCTTGCACGTTGTGTGTTCAGCAGCAAGGCTTCAGTGACATCACAGTGTACACTGAAGTCATATATGTAGCATGGGTGAGTGCTTCAGAAACACCTCAAATCCATTACATTTTTTAATGATTTTTTTTTGCTTCATTGTTTTTGATTCATAGTTTTTAAGGCTCCCACATTCATACAATCCCATATGAAGCAATAGCACAGATTAAGCTTCTGCTTCCTGGATCAAGCAGGTAAAGACTTTGTAGTTTGTAGTCATGCTCACTTTACCTTAAGTATTATGCTGTTATGAGATCTTCTTCATGATAGCCCTGTAACACTATATCTCCAGGATTCTCACAAACATGCTTAGGAGTTATACATTTGTTGAGTTATACTTAACCTGGAGCTAAGAATTAAACTTAGAAATTAATTATTCAGTTGTACCTTAGAGACAGTTCTGAAGACTTTTCTCCTAGACTTTTACCACATATAGAAGTAATATAGTAAGGGGGTCTTTTGCGATGAGACAGGTTGAGCTCATCTCTAGATACAGTATAAGCAAGGGTACTTTGTACTATATCACTATAATGGTGCATATGATAATTTGCCCTAACAGTTTGGTTTATCCTGAATTAACACTCCAGAACAGGGAAAGTAGCAGACAAAATCCATTTCCTCAAGATACTTGCAGTCTGGTGTGTTGTGTAGCAATTATCTATGAACAAGGCTTTTAAGGACTCTTCTGATATCAGTGAGAATGTCGTTGAGATTGGAGATGAAGCTTATATGTTACCCGGGGAAGATGGTAAAAGGATATTACAAAACCTCAACTCTCTAAAATACGACATCTTGAGAAATGTTGTTTGTGCAAAATAAGCTGGGTGCATTGCTGAACGCACTGTGAACTTGTCTTGTGTTGTCTGAATGCATGTGTGTGTGTGTGTGTGTGTGTGTGTGTGTGTGTGTAGGTGTATCTATGCATGTGTTTATACACAGATATGCAAGCAGAGGAGCCTGAGGACAACCCTGGATGTCATTTCTCAGGTATCATCTGTGCCCTTTTTTTTTTTTTTTAAGACTGAGCTTTCGCTTACCAGGACTTCCCCAAGTCTGCTGGGAATACTGGCCTATGACTTTCAGCAGTTTCTTGCCCCTATCTCCCAACACTAGAATTACAAGTGCTCAGGGTCATGCTTAATTTTTATGTGGGTTCTGAGATAAAATTTAGGTCTTGTGCGTGTTAGGCAAGTCATCTCCCAACTGAGCTATCCCCCAACTTCAAAGAAAATTTAATATTTTGCGAAGGACTGTGAGCCATCTTTCTGCTGCTGACTTTATTTTTCCTTTTATGGTAGACATTAAAGAATTCTAGTTCGGGAGGAGATACTATTTAATCCCCCCCAAGACTGTTTGTTCACTATATGACCATTTTTGACTATGTACTATGAAAGCAAATATGCCATATATCAGTCTCTGCTCACAGCAAAGAGAAATGGGAGAGTTTCACAAATCTTTTATTATATTATCTTCTATATATCACTAGTTTCTTTCATAGCTTTCAACTGCACTGATCTAAACAAACACCAGTTAATGTACATACCATGTGTGAAGAAAATGTCATAGACAGATCAAAAATGTCATGGAATTAGGCATTCTTCTGTACTGAAGAACATTGAAATCTACAGAATTATTGTTAATTTGATATCTTAGTTAATAAATTGCACCCCCACCAATTTTCTATTCTCAGCTGTTTTCAAGCATCAAGAAAACAAGGATTCAGTATGAATAAATGCATATGAAATCACTGTTGCGTATTGAAGGTTTTCAGCTGAAACCCAAGGGTGTTTATAGAGTTCCATGCTCATGCAGCATTCACTCTTATTTGGCTTCTACTTACCTCATCAGGTTCCTTCGTGGAAACACTTCCCGTTAGGGATTTCAGGCTTCTGAGAACTATGCTGGCAGGAGTGTCTTCATGAGTTAGTGAACTTGGTGCAGACTGACTCTTTAGCTGGAATGACATACACCTTAAAATAACTATGGATAGCCACTTTAGGCTTCGGAGTTAGAGGTATTTCTGTATTAGAAACATCTTTATTTCCTCATGAGACAATCTTCAGATGGACCAAAACAAGACATTACACTCTTTTACAGGCATTTCAAGTAATTTTTTTCATGAAACAGTATTTTCTGGTATTGGTTAAATACTTAAGAGTCTTTAATGAGACCTTTGGTGATATTTTAAATACTGATATATCAACTGGATTAGTTTAATAGAAAAATAATATCTTTATTTATATGGTTTTCAATTTTTTTTTGGTTTTTCGAGACAGGGTTTCTCTGTGGCTTTGGAACCTGTCCTGGCACTAGCTCTGTAAGACCAGGCTGGTCTCGAACTCACAGAGATCCGCCTGCCTCTGCCTCCCAAGTGCTGGGATTTGTTAGCATGATTTGTTTATGTTTTGTACGTGTGTGTGTGTGTGTGTGTGTGTATAAACTCTTAAAACTTGCTTTTTCTTTTATTAAATAAATAAAGGATCATAAAGCATGATGAAAGAAAACTATCTTTAATTATTTTTATCATACAAATGGATAAAAGGCATTGATTAGAGAATCACCTTGTGAAAATAATAGATTCGCATTACTAGCAGAACCTACCTGAATCTCTGACACCTACCATCTTTTCTCAACTACATTTGATACCGCTTTGAACACACATCCTCTTGTGGAAATCAACCCTCTGACACATTTCCTAATTAATTGGGATTATTCTGTTTGGCATATTTAGTGAATAAGAAAATATAGCCCTTGTGAATTTTGAATTTCAGACGTACAAAGATTAGATATTTTGATATAATTGGCTCACAAATGCCAATATCACCTAATTAGGAAATATTCCTTTGCAGAAATTCCTTCAAATAATTTATTTTGTTATTAAAATACATATTATAGAATATGTATAGCCACAATTATTATTTCTTTCCACTACTTTTAAAAGGAGACTGATATTTTCCTAATTTCATTAATTAAACTCATTTGTATTCCCACTAGTCTTGATGAAATGACAAATTTATTATGATTTATTTTATTTAAATATTTTTGATATTATAATCTTATTATTTCATTTCTCTATTTCTTGTCCTCCTTCCAAACCTTCAATGGAACCAAAACAAATTTATTCTCACTTATTCACTCTTTTTGAAGTTTCTGACTTCTTTTTTTGTAGTTGCTGCTGCTGTTGTGTGTGTGTGTGTGTGTGTGTGTCTGTCTGTCTGTATGTATGTCTGTCTCTGTGTGGTGTTCCTAAATATATAAAGAAGATTTTTCTCAGTCCATATAATGTTACATGAATACAGGTGTTGTCGGGGTGAACATTTGGTATTTAGTAACCATATAGACTGATCTTCACTGGTAAAAATGATTTCACCTGCTCTCAGCATTCTTTTCTTGGCTCTAAGTCTTTTTCTAGGGATGAACATTCCTGAGATTTACCCCTCCCTGTTAGATAGCCTTTCTACTGTTCTCATCCTTGTTCATATCATGTTTAGGTAACCATATTGGTTAGACCTAATGAGTATAATGTCTGGCATTGCAAGGAGACACCATCTCAGAGTAAACTTCCTGTTTCCTACCTTTGCCAGTCTTTCCTCCCTCTCTTCTGTAGTAATTCCTGAGCCTTAAGGGCAGGAGTTGTGTTGTACACATCTCAGTTAGGACTGACTGGGCTCCACAACTATGCATTTTAATCAACTTTAGTTTTCTATAATAGTGTCCATTGTTGCAAAGAGAAGTTTATTCAACGAGGGTCAGACATACACTTACCTTTGGGTATAATGATGTTTAGAATATATTTAGAAATTAAGCTACTATAATAAAGTAGTATTTTAAGGTTCTCCTCCAAGATCCATGACCTCTCTATCCGGGATAGCTGTTAACCAACAACATTCATGAATTATTTATACAATAGATTTGTGTAGTGATTTCTTCCCTTATTTATTGAGTGAAAAACAAAACACGCAGGGATTAACTTATTGTGCATTGGTTATATCCTAAGAGTCAGAAAACAGCTACAGTTAATATCATTATTTACAGGCAGAAGAATCTTTCATTTGTAGAACCTATTCAATTTGAGATGTTTGTAGTAGCCATAGAAACAGAGAACTCTAGGCACATTGTGCATTTGTGTTATCCATAAGCCCTACCTACTAAAACACTATTTGATCATTACAGATTTCCACTGAAAGACATTTATGAACACATTTTTAAGTAAAAATGGCATTTGCTTCAGAGCTAAGTTTGTCCTCAGTTGATCCTGGGACCAATACCTCACTGGGGTGTTATGAACTTTTTCCTTTAGAAAAAAATAACCTTAGAGTCATAATGCAAAGGCCTCTCTACAGATACTAATGTGAGTTTAAATACTGTGGTGTCCTTTATCAAGGAGAGCTGACACACATTCAGAGCTGTCACAACTGGATAAGTCTGGTCAGATTCATAAGGGATTAATTGGCCATGGATACTTGGGAGCTGAAATACTGTCATGAGGGCTGGAGATCTGTCACTTTGATACACAAGGTAATCAACTCCAGTAATATACTCTCCATGAATGTTAATAGCTTACCTAGCAAGAAATCATTAGGTGCTGTTTATTGGACAAGATGTGGAAGAGTGTAGTCTGGGCTTTCAGAGAAAGATCATGTTTGGTGGAATAAACTTCCTGAAGCTTTTAACTTTTATTAAATGTGTTGTGGTTGGCTTTTGTGAGGAGCCACAAATCAAATAAAGTTTTAAGAAATAAATTTTGAGAACTAACATTAAAGAGAAACGCATTAAGGTAACATAGAAAATAACTGTGTTCTTTTTAAATTTTTGGAAACAACTAGAACTTTTAAAAAAATCAAACAAAATGTGAATGTTTCTTTTCACATATGTCCAGTTCGGTCCCTAGAGACAACTTAATATCCTGCTAGAAAATCTTTGCACAACACAGGATTCATTTGCATATATTTGTATGCATGAACACATATTAAAAAGGCTATACATTTTATTTTTTTCCACATTATACCTACAATTCCAATGCTTCCCTCTGACCCCCTCCCACACAGCCAGCTGGAATCAACAATTGCATGATTCCTTAGTGATTCGGTTCCAGGTCCCAAGATATTAGATGGAGACATTCCACTTAACACCAGGTGTTCCAAGGTCTCAAAAACCCTCTGGACATTGTCCAGTTGTGTGTCTCTGTATTTATTCCATTCTACTACAGAGGAAGCTACTTTGATGATGGCCGAGCAATTCAATGTTAGTTTAAATGGCATTAGACTTTGTACCTATCAAACATTTTTTTTTTTTGGTCTAAGGGGAGCTTAACATCATCAGTGTTGCAGTATATCCAAGGCCTTGAACTCTTAATGTGGAATTTCACACATTTACTGGTGACCCAAATTTCTCAGGAACGATTAAACTTCTAATTAGACACCAGGTGAGAATATCTGTCTGTGACGTCTGTCTCTAACAGTAATTATCCCTCTTTAAAAAATTGCTAGTGAGATGTAAGAAAATCGTAACATTATAAATTGAGGACACAAAAGCAGACTTGGATAGAGAAAAGATTTTGATTGTAGCATTGGAGTCGAGGAATGAGTACAAGCATGAAGGGCAGGACAAAGAAATCAAAGGATAAATCTCCTTAGGTGCTATCCTTATCTATCTGCCTCATCCATGGTAACTTCATGGGTGATAGACACAAAAGATTACTAAACCAGAGGAGTGAATGCATAATTTCAGACCACAGATTTTACATCTGCTTTTGTGAACAGAGAGAAAAACAGACAGTTATATTTATCAGGTGCATAAGCAGAAATGCAGGAAAAGCACATAATCATGTAGGAGAAAATTTTAAAAAATGGAAGTGAAGATATTATTATATATATACCGTTATATATATCCTCTGTGTGTGTGTGTGTGTGTGTGTGTGTGCGTGCGTGTGTGTGTGATTCATGCACACCTCTCATGGTTACAGGGAGAGTTAACATAAAAAATACTTGTAGAATTGTAGGCTGTTTTGTTTTTCTTTGCTTTATGTTTAAAAGCCACTTATGCGTTAGTACATATTAAATAGTCAGGCATCCTGAATGCATCTACACTTTTGCCAGGCTCCATTGTATAAATGCAATTACTCATGCCTCCCCATGAGGACCTCTCTACTGCACAGCTAAGCCTTGTTATTTTTCACCAGTTATTAAACTCCCTTAAAATGTATGTGATCAATTCCTTAGAACTACATGTTTATGTGTTTATTTTCAGTTGGTCCTTCATACACACAAGTGGCATTATCCTGTTTTTGTTGTAAGCATGTTTTCCTGCTTTCTGGCAATCTGTGTGCCATATATTGTGGCATGTCTGGCTTACTTATGCAAACAGCTTTAGAGAATACAGTGTATAGCTATATTTTTATTAGTACCACATTCATGGTGATGAGCAGTCAGGGCACTAGGCACAACCTTTATTGTAGGTAATATTTATCAATGGAGATGATGGACTAGATACTGATGTTTATGACTTTCTCATGCTGTACCCCATGATCGCTTTGGATAGGCATAATCTTAAATAAAGTTTAAATGTGGTTTATTGCACGTAGACATTGAGGGCTTAAAATTGTTTTCTTAAGAGCTGATTATAAAATATTATCATGGGCAATTATGAAATATTCTTTTGTACTCTCAGCATTTGGGACATGAGTGAATAACCTAGCCAGAGTTTTATGCAAAAAAAAGTATCTGACACTTAAAATAGTAAATTAATGCAGTTGCTTAATTGTTCGTTTGGGTTTATGGACCACTAAGTCAGTTTGCTTGCAAATGTTTTCAATAACAATGAATGGAAAGTGCACATTAATTTCATAATCAATACTCAGTAGAAACCTAAAAACATAACAAACAGCTTGCTCTCAGACATCTGTTTTCTTAAATCCTCTCAAATATGAGTTTTAATTTTATTACCCAAGTCTCACTAAAAATGTGTTTTTAGAGAAGGATTCAAAGTCAATATAAGTAGGGACAATTTAAAAGTGTAATAAATTTATTCACAAGGGTATTTCAAGAGAAAAATATGGTAGGTAAGGTTTTGAAAAAAGAACTCATAGAACATTAGGGTTTACAAAGAGAAATTTCCATAGTATAGTATTATTTATTCTCTGGTTACACAAATGTAGGCCAAAACTTTCAACAGTTTCTTTTGCAGTTATTTATGAGACAATAAAATATTTCATTGATTGTTTCAGAATCTGGAAGTCATTTATGAATAAAATAATGAAAAATTGTCTGAGGGAGATCACATTTGATGACTGGAGAGATGAATAGTTTGAAATAAAGATCAAACAATAAATAACAGATTACAAATATTTTCTGTTAGGTAGTAGTTAGTATGGAATACTTGTAATGGGGAAAACAAAGCAAAAAACAGTAGATTGACCACAGAAAGAATGGCCAGAATGGTATCGCAAAAGGGCAAATCTTTTCAGATGTTTGAGACTCGTTGCTTCAAATGTTAGAAAGAGATTAACATGATATGAAGGTAATGTGCTTTGATAAATATCAGTGTTAGACCCTGGCCACAATTATCCCTTTGTTATTTAGGCACTGAGACTTTTGTGGACATCAAGAACAAACAATTTGTACTTGCTAAATTTTGCATTTGGAAGTCAGTGCAGAATTCTGTTTAAACCTTCTACATTTTGGTAACTGTGAATTGAAATAGTTGGTAAGAGTTGCTTCCACTTAGTCCTTCTGAATACTAAAACAGAATCTTGGAGCTAAACATTTATGTGACTGGGCAGTTCAAATTTGTCTGTCTTTTGGTGACAGAACTACTAGAATCTTGAGGGTCATTGTAACGTAGGACAAAATAATTTTTCTGGAATCTGATATTTAGGATTCTCTGCAGGGCAGCAGAGAATCTGCCTTCTTGACTTTGCCTCTTTGTATAGGGACAATAAGAATATCAATAAATAACAGCACCATTCTAGTGTTCTAGTGAGGCATTACTAGCTCAAAATGGTACTTTGCAATATTCACCATTTGCAATAGCATTCCTTTGCAGAAGGGAAACACTAAGTACAGAAGAGTTATACATTTGATAAGAGCAGATTTCTTTTCCCCAAAAATGCAATTTTAACTTAGTCAAAAAGATGACTCAACAGAAAAACCTGTTATGCATGATGTCACTATGGTTGCTTTCTACAGCCATTGAAAATTAAAGAACCTCTTCCATTCATACAACCTGCGTAAAGGAGAAAAAAAAATTTAATTACCAAATCATTAACTTGAATTGGCACTTACAGTAAAGTACATTTGTAACAAATGTTCAACCTTGTACAGTAGCGACTTTTTTTATGTTTCAGTGTATGTTGCCCACCTGATTAAAGATGTGTACCTGAAAATATCACGTATCCGGGTGCTTTAAACATTCTACATTGTGTCTGGTGAGATCTTACTCATATTGAAAAATTCTATCATTGACTTGCCTTTCTGCTCTCATGTGAAATGTATTTTCCTTTAAGGAAAGTGATTCTTGAAAGTCTCTTGCTTACAACTATTTTTATCTGGTAAGAAGGTGAATGTATGAAATCATTCATGATGATGAAATGAGCATCAAACAGTTCAGCCATTGCCCAAAATCCTTTTAGGTTTTACTTGCTAAGATATACTTCACGAAATAAAACTACCAACGTTGCCTACTTTGTGCGTTCTGAATGATATGTTCTTGCATTCTTTCTCCACTAAAGTAAATGTTATCGTGGCTCTTTAAACATGCAAAACTCCTTTAGGTGTGATCCCAACACTGCTATTATTTTCATTCCTGTAGAAGATGATAAACCAGTATTTCCTTGACCCTGAGTCAATGAACATGAAAAACACTGAAAACACAGTTTTATGTCGTCTTTTTGCTTGCTTCATTCTTCATTTGTGAAAGTTGTTATTCTAGACTTAATTCAAAAAGCTTTCTGCCGCGCACCGCGCCCCCGTATCTGCGCTCTGTGTGCTATTACCCAGTTCGCGAGCTTCCTGCAAGGGGGCTGGAGGTTAAAATACACCGACACACACAGCCACGGGTCATTCCTGAATTCCCCAAGAATGCCCTCTTTATTGTGTTCAGGGGCAGATTATATAGAGATAGCCACACCCCAGCCAAACCCACCAGAAACCACTCTCCTGCCATCAAGAACTCCTGAAGGTCTCCTGCTCAGAGCAGCTGTAGGCACTCAGATCAGGGGAAAACAAGTTGTTTACAAGAAATTCAGGATCTGGGGTCTCACTGCTCCTAACACTTTATGTATGTTATCTTACCTAAAGACGCAACTATGAACATTAAAGAACAAGTACATTGCCTGTCTTCATCTTTAATTCCTGTCAACGATGAACGTCTTGATATCATTTCTTTTTAAAATTTCTGTCACATTTGGTTCTTTCTATGAGTCTGTGTATATGTGTTTGCACATATGTGGGTACCACAGAGTGCTCAGTAGAAAGCACTTTAGTGACGAAGCTGTCTCAGTGGCCCTCTACCTCATTTCTAAAAGGTAGTTTAACATTTGTGTTATATTTCTGACCATATTGAAATTTGGTGGTTCTGGGAAATGTATATTCAAAACACCACAAATAAGCTACTTAAATATGATTGAATATATTTATTTTCTCAGCATTTATTCTTTATCAGGAATAATTTTAAATCCTTTTATAGCTTTGTAAAACACATGTTTTTCTTATGCATATCCATTCTACAGTACAATAGCACACCAGAGCTGACACTGCCTTTAACTCAGAACTTACACGTCCAGCCTTTCCTCACCCCCTTCTCTTCTACTCTCAAGTGTTGATGTTACAAATATTTAAAAAATAGCACATGAACACTTGTTTATGTTTTTCTACTGAATTTTGGAAGACAAACTTTTAATGAGTAATGAGTTTTATTTTAAAATCATAAGTACTTGCTTTTTATGATTTTATATACACACATACACACACAATTATTCTAACATAGAAAAATAATTTGATAAACTGTCTCTTAATATACCACCATCATCAATAAATCTGCCAATATTTGGTAATAGTACCAAAAATAATTTTAAAAGAAATTCTTTCATCACTTTTTTCTGTCAAGAACCAAAAATGCATAATATTATATGATATACTTTGGATTAAGCTGCGCCACAGACTTCTCACACTGGACACTGTAAAACATTTAGAAGTGTGTTTCAGAGTATTGTAAGGATTATTGTTTAAAAATATTATCTGGATGAATTACTTCCTTACCTGCTGAAACATTCAGTTCTCAATGAAAATGAGAAAGCTAACATCATTCATAATTTTCATGGTATTGAGCATCTGTTGTCAGGAAAATGGGGCAGAGTACATTTTGAGCCACACTGTTGCTCTGACTTCGTTTCTTCTTTTTCTGCCTTCTCTTCCTTTCGTGTTGAGCATCTGTTAAGCCAAAAACTTTACCAAATAGAAATAAATCAAGCTATGGTTATCCCACTTATTTTGTAATTCTATTATCTAGGTTTCATAGGGATAGGTTCTTTATTTAGTAATTTATCCAAAGATAGATGATAGATATTGCTACATCAACACAAACATGCATGTACATATAAACACATAAATATACATCATGGAACTCAGGGATATTATTAACTCTCTCTAGTCTCTATTCAATCATTTATAAATAGGGGAATCATCTCCACCTACATTGAAAACTGCAAGAGTATAGCAGAAAATGCCGTGTATCAGGATTACATCACTCTTCCAGGCACATCAGGATTGGTCAAAATAAATTCTATTCTGGAGGTAACAGATAATGCTTAAAGAAAATATAATGCAATGGAATATTATTCAACTGTTAAAAATGAAATCATAAAACATAACTCCAGGCAAATGGATTGAACTAGAAAAAAATCATAATGAATGATGAAACTCAGCCTAGTCATCCCCCTAGAAGAGAAAATTAATGAGACTCTATCTACAGTAAAATCTCACTAAGTTTACTAAACATGTCTCAAACTTGTGATGCTCGGACATTTTGGCTCACACTCTCAATGAGCTGAGATTGCAGACACACATCAACTTCTTCTTAACTTCCTTTGTGACTTCTTATCAAAAATATTTAATGTTTCACCCCTTTTTACATTCTGGTAAAGATCTCGTTATGGAGTTTTCAGAGAGAAGTCCAGGAAATACTCTACTATTTATGAGACAGAGTTGCAAAAGATGAACTAAGGTTTTGAAAGTTATTTTATTTTGTGTATTTCTCTTTTGTGAGGGTGTACGGCAGCTGTACTTGTGGTGGCCAGAAGAGGTTTGTGATTCCCTTGAGTTGGAGTTACAGGTTATTGTGAATAACTTCTTTTTGGTGATATGAACTGAACTCTACTTTTTTTTTTCAACAGTAGCAACATTACCCACTGAACCATTTCTCTATCCTCTCAAATTTTATATATAAAATTTTATATATCACACACATACAGTATCACAACGAATAGGAATCTTAGAGTCAGCTCATATCTACATGTTCCTTTTAAATGGAGATTTAAGGTATCAACATTTTATTGTTAGTGGGACCTTGGAGAATGGAGGCAATACATGAGGTGACTTTATCCACCGCGTTAGACAGCTTATGCCCTGAGAATTAAGAAATGTCACATGAGTAAAGTTGTCTTGAGCACAAACTATATATAAGCGCAAGGACAAGCCACACATGACATACATTTTTCCTCAGAAGATATAACTGGTAGTTTAAAAATGTTAATGAATAGTAACAACAGGGAATAAAGAGGAATCTGAAGTAACTTGCTTCTATATGCTACATCTGGGAGGAGCATAAAAACACATTCCAAGACAATTCAGTGCTTTGAAGAAATTATTGTCTTGTTTTCTTGGTGTGTCCTCAGAGTGGCATATAATTTTCCTCATACAACTCCATCTTAGACTGTGTTATGACACTAATATATATCATTATGTCATCTATTTCTTTTCCTGTTTTATTTAACTTGTTCATTTTTAGTTTATGTATACAGGTGTTTTACTCTCTCTATATATGCATATATATGTATATGTGTGTGTGTACTGTATGTGTACAGTGATTGTGGGCAAAGAAAGGGACACTGCAGTCAGAGCCAGTTACTATATTCACCACGTACATAGTGGGATCTCTCCTCTGTAAGGACAAAGAATGTACTTAACAACTGGGCCATCTTTTTAGCCCTATGTGTGCTTTATTTTTGTATAGAAATTTTTTTCTTGCAATAAATTTTAATCATGATTTCTGCTTTCTTATTTCCTCCCAAATCCTACCTACTTTCTCAGTAATTTAATTCTATGCCTTATTTTTATCACTCTTTATTAAAATAAGAGAA
>NC_022032.1:13306068-13323829 GCF_000317375.1 Microtus ochrogaster | reverse complement strand
ATAGTTTGTATAAATGGTTTTCTTTTGGAAAAATATTGTCAGCTAAAGACAGTTTCTTGTTTAGGAATGGAAACTCCTGTCCACGTAGCAAAATTAGTGCTGGGACTTCACCTGGCTTGTAACTGTTCTGGCTCTGTGTATAGTACCCCAGTCCATGTGAGTTCATATGTGTGCCAATCTTGATGGATATGGAAGATACTGTTTCCTTGGTATCACATTCATCTCCTCTGCCTTTTATAATATTTCTGTACCTTCTTCTGTGGAGCTTCATGAGATCTGAGAGAAGTTTGATGAAGACAGCTCATTTAGGACTGAGTCTTCCAAATCCCTCACTCACTGAAAATTTTCAGTTGCAGGTATCTGTAGATATCTATATTAGTTCCCATCTATGGCAGGAAGAAGCTTCTCTGATGACAGCAAAGTGAGAAACTTATTTACAGGTATAGGAGAATGTCACTAAGAGTCGTTTTACTGCTATGTTCTTTTGGCACAGCAATAGTATTCGGTTTTCCCCTAGGCCCACTATGTATCTAATGTCATGTTTGTGGTCTCCTAATAAGCATCAGGCAGATGTTCCTTCTCCTTAAATCCCGTCTTACTCCCACACCTTTTGTGCCACTATTACACCAGCATGGCCAAAGGCAGGGCATCGTTGTAGATGAAGGGTTTGTAGCAATCTTAAAGTTTACCTTTCTCATCTGACAGCACACAGAGTTCATTCCAGTACCATAAGCACTAGGCAGTAGGACTCAAGACTCTAGTTAAACAGCAGCTCATATTCTCCGTACTCAATGAGATAGGTAGGTTTTGTCTCCAGGGTTGAAGGGGAGGGGAGAGGAAGAGAGGGGAGAAAAGGAAAATGTATATCTCAATAAAATCAATAAAAATGAAGTCTCTACTGGAGCAGGTTTCTATGTGACCCTGCAAATGGTCCTTAGTGCTGCCTTTCCCGTTCTTCCATTCCTTACCCTTCTCTCTTTTTCCCTCCTCTTTTTGTTTCAGTATCTCTCCATAACTATAAATTCTAGTTTTCTTCCCAGAGAGACCCTTTTCTTTCATAGTGCTTCACTCCATACCTAACCTTTTTGATCATACAGAATGTAGACTCCTTCTCAAAAGTATAAAATCTAACACTCAACAGAAGAGAATATATACCATATTTGAGGTTTTTTTTGGGGGGTCTGGATTATCTTAATTATTTACCCATAAATTTTATAGTTTCTTTATTTTTGATATCCAAATAATTTTCTTTTGTGTGAATATGCCACATTAATTTGTTGATGGGCGTCGATACCAATTTTAGGTCCTGGCTGTTATGAACAGATCAGCAGTGAACATGGATAGGCAAGTATCTCGGTAGTTGAATGTTGAGTCCTTCAGCTATATGACCAAGAGTGGCACAGCTGGATCTTGAGATCCATCTACCTCCATCTTGCTGAGGAACTGCAAGGGGACAAGTGCTCTTAGTCACTGAGCTAATAGACCAGCCTTATCTTTGGTTAGTTTTCAATACTGGCATTTGTAGCTGTGAACATCTCTGAGAGAGAATATGACTTTTCATTGTATCTAATAACTTTTGAATTTTTGGTTTCGTGTTTTTTTTTTAATGTTAGGATTTATTTTATTTTCTTCTTGATTTCAATGATTCAGTATTCAGTAGTGTGTGGTTTAGTATCTATGAGTTTATGTGTGTTCTGTGGTTTATCTTCCTATTGACTTTTTTGCTTCATTCAATTATGATTAGGTAGAATACAAAAAGTTACTTCAGTTTTCCTATATACATCATGCTTTGTTTTTTATCCCAATATTTGATTTATCTTTCAGAATGTCCTATTTCTGTTCTACAATATGAGTGTTTTAAAGTGCTTTGTTGGAATAATCTATAAATGGTCTATTTGTTTCATAATGTTATTTAGCTTAGATGTTTTCTATTTTTTTGTCACAGTCACCTCTTTATTGATGAAAGTGAGATTATGAATTCAATTATTATTATTGTGTTGGAATTAAACTGTACCTTTGCATAGAGTTGTACTGTTTCATGAATTGGGTAAACTCATTGTCAATTAGTGTATAATTATAATCATAATATACTCTTGATGAAGTGTTTATTAATCACTACTAAATGATCTATTTTGGAATTTTTCTTTTTATTAGTTTTTTTTCATTGACTTTACACCCCTATCACAGTTTCCCCTCACTCCTGTCTTCCTGATCTCTCCTCCTGCCTTCCCCCTAACCCCTCCCCAACATACCTCCTTTATTTCTGTTCAGAAAATGGTTGGCTTCTTATAGGTTTCAGCAAAACAAGGCACATCAAGTTGAAGTAGGAGTAAGCTCTTTCCTTTTTATTAACGCTGGGTAAGGCAACACAGTGTAATGAATCGGTTCCAGCCCAAGTATAAGTGATCGTTTTTATCTCATCTGTCTTATTTTTTTATTGAAATCTATTTTTCTAAGATGTTATTTGAGATACTTGCTTTCTCCTAGCACTATCTCATCGTATTACTTTTTCCAATCCTCAGTAGTATCTATTTAAGGGTGACAAGCTTTTCTTTGAGAAACAAATAGATCAGTTTTTCTCAATCTTCCTAGTGCCACAGCTACAGCTCTTTAATACAGTTCCTCATGTTGTGTTGACCCCCAAACATAAAATTATTTCATGCCACTCCACAACTGTTATTTTGCTACTTTAATAAATTGTAATGTAAATATCTAATGTGCAAGATATCTCTGATATGTGATCCCTGTGGGTATTATGACCCATAGTAATGCTAGATAGTTGGATCTAATTTTTTTCAATCCATTTTGGTACTGTTTTTTTTTTATTTTTTTTGGCTTGGAAAAATGACACCACCAAAAGTGAGCATTATTATGCTTTTACCAATTCTTTCCATTTTTTTGAACTTAAAGTGTTTGTTATTTTCCAGTTCTTTATTTGTTTAACTACTGTTACAATGCATTTTATTTGTTTAAAACTCATGGAAGTGCTTGCCTTTTTTTGCCATTTATCTGATGACTTCCTTACACTTTTGTCAATATAGTTGATTAGTGTTCATGAAGTCTAAATCAGTGGTCCTCAAGCTGTGGGCTTTGCCCCTTTTGGTGGTCAAATGACCGTTTCACAGGGTTGCTTAAATTTAGAAAGCACAGATATTTACATCACGAATCATAAAAAAGTACCAAATTACAGTTATGAAGTAGCAAAATATTAATTTTAAGGTTGTAGTCACCACAGCATGAGGCACTAGTTTCAAGAGTAGCAGTATTATGATGGTTGAGAATCTCAGTTTTAGACTGTCTTTCTCAAGCAAATTTTCATCTTTTCCAAAAATGCAGAGAGTTTTCTTGTGTGCGGTTATCTGGATCAGTTGCTTCAGTCTTTCACAAGTTGGAATACATCATTCCAAGCACTCCTGAATTTTAATGTTTTGTGGGGAAATCTGAAGCTATTCTGATAGGCATGGGCTAATATGTGAGCTAGGTTTGACATGAAGATGTGTTTGTTTTAACATATTTTGGTCTTGACTGGTTGTGAATGTATATGCAGTAGTAGTAGAAGGGGCATCTGTAGCCTGCATTTGGAAATGCCCTACAATAAAACATTTTCCCATGCTTTTAACAGAAGACTACTCTCTTTTATTCCTGTGATTCTTATTCTTGGTTTTATCACAGCACTCCATATTATAGACAATCCCATTCATACTTTCTTATTATCTTGTCCATTGCCTGAATTTTCTAATCCTTCTACCTTGTCATTAAGTCCTGGTGTTATGAATTCCCCATGATCCACTTTTATATGAAACTTTTCATTGAATCCATTTTTTATGAGATTTTAAAGGAGAAGTAATACTAGAAAATTGTGATAAAGATACTCAAGCACAACTTTGAAACATGTTTTGCTATGTATTTCCTTTTATTCATCACAAAATGGAAACAAAACCAAGTACACAACACACACACACATACACACAAGTTAAACAAACATTATTACAGAAAGAAAAGAAATAAATCTGCTTCTCTGTAAATATTTATGTGTATAAGAGAATGCAACTTAAATAATGATTCATACCAAAACTGTGTTCTATTAAGGCTCTTAGAATACCTGTAAAAAGTTAAAGGGAATGAATAATCAAATGGAACTTTGAAATAGTTGTATTATTCACATTAGAATAGATATAAATTAGTAGCAAATCATGCTTAATAAAAGTGTTCCCAATATAAAATCATATACAGATATTTAATATTTATATTTTAGGTTTTTTATTAAGCTTCCCATACTTGTAATCATTATCTTCCTTTGTAAAATATAATTCTAATTAAATAGCATGCTTTTACCATATAATATTTTTAACTCAAGAAGTATCATACAACCATTAAAAGAAGAAAATTGTGATTTAGTGGATCAGAGAGGCAATGGTTAGTAATATAGTGAAATATTGCAAACTCCATGGCGTAAGCTGTGGAGAAATGATGATGCCAAGTAAATGCATGAACAATTTCAAGTGCTTGTCATTTATTCTTAAAAAATAACCTTCCATTATTTCTTTTTAATTTCTATGCTTAGGGAGAAACTCAATATTGTAATAACAAATAAAAACTACACATTTATGTAATTTACATTCTTTTATAAGAGAAATATATGCTTTCATGACATCCATCTCTCTGCATTCAATTCTCAGATACAGAATCAGAGCACCAGTGGACAATTTTATCCTGGTTGTGTCTACATAAAATATACGGACTATACATTTTGCTAAGTACAAAGTAAAGTACTTAAAAGCATATATGTGTTTATTTAGAAGCCCAGAAAAATATTAAAGTGAATATTCAGCTACATAAAGTATACAGCCTGGTCTGCTGCTCTGTGTGTCCCACTTACATTTCCTATGTTGTAAACAGGTGGAGTAACTTCATTATTCCTTGTGGTCTTTGTTTTATTTAAGGATGCTTAAACATTCCTCTTTATTTATAGAGAAGACACTAAGGACATGCAGCATTCACAGTTAGACTTTCAATGTTGAATTTCAGGCTTGGTAATTGTGCAGAACTAATGTCAGTGGCTGAGGTGTATGTGTGTGAGCTGTGCATATGTGCTTATGCATTGTAATTTGAGGGATTTATGGTGACTGCTCACCTGTGTTGTTAGTGTTTAAATATCTGCACAGACGGATCGTCAGGGTTTTGCAGATGGTTTATTTGAATTGCATGTTTGGATCATTAGTGTGCTATATAAACTTTAGACCCAGGTCTCCTCCCTAGAATATATAAATCTTTATTCAGTGAAATCTAGTCATTCCTCTAAATGCAGTAATCTAGTTATCATCTTAATAGCATTGCTATTAGAGATCAATAAATAATTATGCTTTATATAATCTGTCTATGTAAACGAACAGATGGGAATGTTTGACTGGTTTCAATTATGAAACATCAAGTTTACATGCGTGTTAAGGAAGCTTTAGAAAAAGAAGTTTAAATCAAGTTAGTAAGGGAGAGCTGGATGTGATGTTGGTATTCCAATTTTTGGTGATTTAATTAAGATTTACCAAAATAATTAAGTCTTTTCATATCTCAATGATACTTTGACTTTATTGAATGATTTAAAGTGTTAAAAGACCACATTTAATTTTCCTTCCAAATATGATTCTGGAAAAGCAATTTAGGAAAATATCTTTATCTTTCACATGGTGCTAAGATGGGTTATTGCCAACCTGGTCTAGCAATGTTGTAAAAAAGCATTAAGGTAATATAATTACACATTTAGGTGGTCTGTGAAGTAAAATAATGTTCATATTTGTATTGAAAACACATATTAATTATTGACATAAAATATTGTGCAGTAAAGAAGCTAAAATCCTTTCAATTAATTTGGGAATGTTAACATTTTCCATTACAAAATATAAAATTATTAATGCACCATATATTTTGAAGAGACAACACAGAATGGAACAGTTTGAGGAAGGGTTTTGAACCCTTTTTGTAACAGGCCCCTATAAAAAGGATTAGTACTTTGTTTCTTGGTTAATGGTCCTAAAATCTATTTAATTCTTTATATTTATTTATTTGTTTATTTTATTTTTTAAAAAAGAAAACAAAATAACTTTTTTTCATTATACATACCCCATCCAAGTTCCCACTCCCTCCCCACTTCCATTTTGTCGACTTACCCCCCTTCCCCACTCCACCCTCCATTTCCTCCTCAGAGAGGGTAAGGCACATTGCTTTAAGGAAGGTCCAATGGCCTCCCTACTATACCTAGGCTGAGCAAGGTATACATCTAAAGAGAATAGGTTCCCAAAAAGCCAGCACAAGCAGTAGGAATAAATCCTGGTTCCACTGCCAGTGGCCCTGCAGTCTGCCCCCGTCATACAACTTTCACTCACCTTCAGAGGGATTAATTTGGTTCGATGCTTGTTCCTTTTCAGTCCGGCTGGTGTTGGTGAGCTCCTATTAGCTCAGGTAAGCAATTTAAGTGGGTGAACCCATCATGGTCTTGACCTCTTTGCTTATATTCTCATTCCTCCCACTCTTCACCTGGACTTTGGGAGCTCAGTTCAGTGCTCCAGTGTGGGTCTCTGCCTCTGTTTCCATCAGTTACTGGATGAAGTTTCTATATTGATATTTAAGATAGTCTGACTACAGGGCAAGTCCTGTAGCAGTGAACAATTTTCAAAATACAGTGTGATTCCCAGGAAGATTTGGCTACAATATAAAGAAACTCTCAATCTTCTCTGAAAAGCAAGCAAATAACCATGAGCTGATCCCCCTTAATAATTATAGACACCTCATTTTAAAATGTGCAGACACAAGTTCAATTTCTGTTTTTCTAATTATTAAAATTAACCATTAGCAGTTTTCTTTTTATTTTACAATTAAATCTGCCTCTATTATTCTTTGAATATTTTGTTTATGGATGGTGTTTATTGTAGGACCGCGTATATGCTTTAGCATGACTTATCTATGTTGTCTACATGTTACTGACAAAAGAATCACTGTATAGAGAACATGATGACTCTCTGGCTTAGTTTGTCATTATATCTGTATATCATTTTTGCAAGATGATTAAAAATATCTCTTGAGAAGGAACTCAAATCATCTCAGGAAGAAGTGGGGAGAATACTTAAACGAAATAAAATTTTATTCCCCTATGTCATCGAAAATACATTGTAAGCACTCTAGCAATCCCAGAGTGACCAAGATTGCACAGAGTTGACGAATATTCGCTGCGTGGCACCTCAGGAACTCAAGTTATGCCGATGTCAGCTCTTAATTAGTGCAGCTCCACACTGGGAAGGAGATTTAAAAACAATGGGGCATCATTAGTGGACATTCATAGTACAATATTTTGCCAACTTACCAAATGTCTGTTTATGAGCCATCCACAGGGTCCCACTAAAAAGAAAGCGATTTCTTAACTCCTTTGGTAGTCTGTGAAGTAGAACTTCAGCCAGAGGGACTTGCTTATGAAACAAAATGGAAGGAAAATACAAACATGCGTCCTACTCATGGACAGATCTGTGATTGCTAATAAGGTGGCCATGGTGTAGAGCAGACTAAGTCAGCATCAGTTCCGGTGCAGATCCCACTACCTTGCTTAAGAAGGTAAGTGTCCAATACCACCAAATCTTTCATTTGTATGATTTTCATATCGTTTTCAAGAAGTGTTTCAAAGTGGATGACTTTAGAATTTCAGTTGTGAGAGTGGAAAACAACCCATGCCGAAGGTTCATAAGGTTGGATAGTTGCAGTCGGTGATCTCCACTGTAATATGATCTTCCACTTTTCTTAACTGTCAAATATAAATGTAATTGTTAAATATCTGCCTTGGAAAACGGCTGACAGGTATGCTGGCCCTGGAATAAAGGAGACTGTGTTCACATGCAGCTGCTACTTACTGTATGATAATTAGGATATGGCATGTCATCCCTGTGGGTGGCATGTGAATACTTTGATGTGGTAGAATTTTATTGGAAAACATGGACACTTCCAATGCTCACTTTAGTTACTATGTAACTATTCCCCATAGAATATAAACAGAGTTCACATCCGGGTGTTTAGTAGTACTCTTTCCGTGTTCTGCCTCTTAGTAAGCAGATTAATTTTAAATAATTTAACTACAAGCATACCATCCATAGGACTTATTTTACCATTGTATGCATGGTTGTACTGAAATGGAGTCCTGTTCTAATACAAGAATGAGCATTTATACTAAAACTGAACAATTATGATCAGGTTTAAAATGTAAAATTTTGTTTAGAATTAGGTAGGTTTATCAAATTATATTATTCATCTCTTGGACTACTCAAATTCATTTAAAAAGAGAAACCAAAAAAAAAAGAGAAACATTGAACTCAATGTCTGAAATGGAAATCAGAGTAATTGATCTTAAAGTCTGTTTGAATGCATGGGTATGTTATCTCAAAGTGTATTACAATTACATAAAATCTCTGGTTAGGTGACTTAGATATAATATTGTCTAACACTGAACATGAGTATACATTATACATATACATACATATATATGTGTAGTATATATACAACGTATACGTGTCACCTATATGCTATATTTTTCTTTTGTACTCTATACTTTCTTTCTGAAGATTCGATACTCATATATTGTTTTGCCGTTATCATGTATCCTAAATGTACTTACTTACTGAGATTACCATGTTACTTAGGAATTCTGCAGTTTCCTAAGTAAAGCATACCACCAACTCCCCACTCCCTCACACACAGCTCATTAGTAAATAAAATAGAGCTATTAAGGAATTTCCAGGAAAATTAACAGATGAGGGTTGGGCTACACTCCACAGTTAACATATTTATAAACTTTCACAATCCACAAATCTTCTTGAAGAGGTCTGTCAACTTCTTAGGCAGTATTATTTATAGTTATGCTAGTTATAGATATCTGTGTCTTTTGATTTGGCATTCTTGGAAAATTTTAAATGCTGGATTATTTAATGTACTTTATGGAAAATTACTTCATACTATCTTTTACCCGCTCTTCATGTTCACTTATATTAAAATTCTCAGACAAAAGCATGGCATAAGCTAAATTTGGTCCCCAGCAACTTATTTATTTGACATTTAAACTATAGACCATATGATGGGACTTGAAAATAAGTTCCTCAATAATGTTATGTAGAATGGGTTTCATTTCTGTATAAAAGAAAAGACAGGCTCAAATAAAAGACCATATGAGAAAGTAGGTGGAAGGCAGCACTCCTCTACAAGTCCTGGAGAGAGGTCTTTGACCACACCAACAACTTGGTCTTCACCCTTAACCCTCAGAATTGTCTTAAAGAATTTAGGGCTTTGTTCCACGCAGTCTGCAGTACTTTGCTGCAGCAGCACTAGTAAACTGTTGTAGTACTTTGAACAATTAGCACAAATGAAGGTCACTTTCCACAAAAGACTGACCATGCTTAAGAAAGTTGTGTTCTCAGTGGGGGAAAAAAAAAAAAAAAACTAAAAAAACCTAAAACTACAACCAGCAAAATGGGGTGTGTGAACGTGCTTACAATGGACATCTAGGATTCCAAGTCTTAAATTTCATTCATTAAAATTTCGAAACATAATTTTGTGAAACTAAATTGCTTGCATCTCCATTGCACAGAGGATATGTCACTCAGAAACTCATTGTTTCTTCAAGAAGTGTTCTTTTCTGAAGAGAAACATAAGGGACATGTGTCAGGGAGATGGAGGAGGTTAGGGAACTGGGAGGAGGAAGGGAGATGTTCCTGTGTTTGTAATGTATTAAAAAAGAGAAGAATCTATTTTCAATAAAAATAGATAAAAAGAAATGTGTCATTCATTTATTTTTGCTTGTTGCTAGTTTGCTTTTGGGGTGTTTCAAAATAAGTAACCTTAATTTAATAAAGAATAAAGTAATTAAGGACTAACAAACATGTAAAAGCTCCCATTTAAGCAGAATCTAGCACTCATAATTCAAATTTAATTACATCAGCTGACACATTTTTAGAATACTGAAACCAGAACAAGCAATAATTTAGTTGAAGTTCTGCAAATATGTATAGATTCTCAAATATCTAGGATGAGGTATGTCGAAGCAAGATAGAATATACATAACTGATTATACCAAAAAACCTTGTAGTATAATATTCAAACTAGAGATACTAATAGAGTAAATTCTTGGCAGAAATTAAATCTTGAAATGTTATTTCTTCATGTCTCAACATGCTTGCAGTCTTCGTATTAATATGTGCTTATCAAAATTTCCAAATAATATGATATATTTCCCTTGCCCTGCTCCTTCCTCATTTTAATCCATTAGTTCTGGAATGGCTTCACACATATTGCTGCTTCTACCCCAGAAAAATTTCTTTCTCTTGAAGATTCGGATCCTACCCTCAGGCTTTTGAAATAGCATAAAAGATATTAATGGTGCTTTTGTGGCACGGTTTACTTTATTGTTTGAATCTGAAATGTCCCATACAAGCTTAGTTTTGAGTATTTTGATCATGGTTTATGATACTTTTTAAAGGCTATGAAGTCTTTAGGTGATTGCCATTGTTGGTAGTAATACACTAAAGGAGTGTGCCTTTAAGACTATATCTTTATCTGCTTTGTACTTCCTGGCAGTATATAATATGACTGTCTGCACTTATGACCTTACTTCTGAAAACAGTCTTCTACTATGTCCTTCTTATATGGTGACAATGCACGGGACCCTCTAAAATTATTAGCCAAAATGAATATTCTCCCACCTAAGCTGTTTCTGTTGGATGTTTTATCATAGGATGGAAAATAGATAAATATACATTAGACTTATATTAATTCAGATACAATTGTAGGCACCTGTAATTCTAGTATCTGAGAGGCAAAGGCAAGGACTCTAACGTTGCCCTTCACCTTTGGATGCCTAGTGAGTTCCAAGTCAACATTAGATATATAGATATTAGCATGAATGTCTGTCAAACAAAACAAAAAATATATTTATGTTAATATAGTACCTAATTCAGAAAAATACCCAATTTATCTAGATGACATGAGGAAGAGCTAGGCATTAGCAATGTTTCCACGAAAGGATCAAATTCAGCTTTTCATAAGAATATTGATTCCTTGCTTTGAGTTTTAAAGACAGAGATTTTAGTTACTGCCCTCTGTCTTCATGTCTTCTAGGCTTGTATTTATGTGGCTAAACTAAGTTAATCACTATTTTCTGACTGTTCCGAATGTGAAGTTCCTCTACAGTTTATATATCAATTATTGACTAATCAAATACTTAATGAACCAAAGTAACCATTTCCAAATCAAGACAAATGAGAAGAGTCATGTTCATAATCTTTTTTGTGATTGTTTAAAAATTTATTAAACTTGATAGTATAATAAATGGTGAAATAATTTGAGTGGAACTATTTCTACAGTTACAAGAATAATATGTTGCACTTCTTTTTTAAAAAAATATTTATTTATTTATTAGGTATACAATAGTCTGTCTACATGTATGCTTGCAGGCCAGAAGAGGGCACCAGACCTCATTACAGATGGTTGTGAGCCACCATGTGGTTGCTGGGACCTTTGGAAGAGCAGGCAATGCTCTTAACCTCTGAGCCATCTCTCCAGCCCCTATGTTGCATTTCTTAATCATCTGCTATATATTTCGGAGATGTTTGTGCTTTGTAGGAAAAATATTTAGAGAATGTGTTGATGTAGATAACATCTTTGAATTTCAAAAGTTCAATGCACCAAGAGAATATGTCAACAAATTGAGGTTTTGAGTTATCTGGTATTGCTATAACTCTTTGATAACACAATAAGGTACCAAGGTATGCAAAATTTCTAAATCAAATGCATGCATTTTGTTATGAATCTCTTTTAACCTTATTTAAACTGAAGTTAATGTCTTGGTCATGGTTCTATTGTCGTGAAGAGACACAATACACAAAGTAACTATAAATATATAAAAGAAAACATTGAATTTGGAACTCTTTTACAGTTTCAGGTGTCCAGTCTATTACCATCATGACTTGACACATAGGGACACTTATGACCCTGCAACTGGTAGCTGGATAAGAGCTCCATCCAGATGAACAAAGAGGCTGGATGAGTGAGTGATTGGGGTTGGAGGGAGACTGTGCTGGGCTTGCCTTGGGCTTTTGATACCCCTCAAACAAACCCCATTTCTATAAATCCTCCAACAATGTCATATCCCTTAATCCTTTCAAACAGTTCTAGTCTTTTTGCTAATTATGAATTCAAATGTATGAACCTACAGGGCAATTATTAAGCAAATCAACACAGTATACTTAAATTTAAGTTTCCAAAATCCTGAAGTCTTAAGTCTAAACTTTCCTTACTACAATGATGTTTGGTATAGGTTTTATTTGTACAGATACTTTGTCTTCTGCTCACAATCTTTTCTGCCTTAACTCCCAATTGTAGGAATTCAATGTTTCTAACGGAGCATAACCTTGTCATACCTTGTTTTGAGTTGACGACCACAATCACAATGCATTTCAACATTTGCTGTTTTATTCCATAAATTTATGTCAGGGCCCTACAATGCTCTACTCTGACTTCTTGATCTGTAACAGTTTCCATGATTGCTGCTTCTGTTATGTCAAAGGCTTTTCAAGGAACACAAATGGTACACAGAATGGCTGAGAAAACTGGTTCAGCTTCTCCATTTACAGACTTATGGGCTGAAGAGTTCAGAGAAAAAAATTCTTTTTAATGCCACTCTATATTTTGATTCACTATAGAGTTGAGTGTCTATCTAAAATGAGAAAAATAAAGTAGCCACAAGTCTATAATTAACACAAGTAATTTCAAGGCCTTGAAATTGCTTTTAACTCATTCTGTTTTGTATCAAGATTTTACAACTGACTTAATATTAACCTTGAGGTCGGTGGCTCCTTATCAAAATATTTGAAAGCTATGATTGTTCTTTAAATTCTCTAGCTTCCCTTATGATAGGTATTCACAGAGATTAATACATAACATTTATAGAGATCAATTTAAGAAATTTCTGTAAAGAAGCTGGAACTAATACTCTCAAAATAAGGAAGGATTTTTATAAAATATAATTATTCACTGAAAATTAATCATGCCAGATCATTATTTTCAACTTAAGCGTATCAGGAATTTGAATCACTAGGGTAAAGTAGTAGATGAAGAAACAAGAAACAGTTTTGAGGCCTATAAAACCTTCCAGCAGCAGGAGTAATAGCTGATTCATTGATTCACATGGAAAGGCACACATTAGAGCAGGAGGTAAGGAGAACAGGGGGACATGAGGAGGGGTTGTGTACTTTGGATTCTGATGCACAGAATTCAAAAGGTAAAGTGCTATTCCCATGTAGGGCTATGGTTGGAAAGTATGCAAGGTTCAGTGTACTCTCTACTGTAAGTCTTGCCTTTCAATGACTGCCATCTGTTCATGGTTGATCAGGACAGATGACTTTTTAGCCTAAATATGAGACCCATGGTAGCAGGAGATGTATGAATTTTGGATAGACAGATATGAATGTGAATGGCATGCTTAAAGGAGATTTGCTTGCTAGGTATAGGAAGATGGCAGACCTAATGAAGACTGAATTCCAGGCTTTGCACAGTTTCAGTTACAATCTACCCAATGCACACACATAATATATTTCTAGAATTGTAAAATTTAAGATGTAACTTAAAAAATAGTAGCTAAGCTATCATAACTGTATCACTGATTACAGTATCAGCATGGAAAACAGTACAGTGCTTAGCTCCTAGTGCTTAAATTACACATTAAAATAGACAATTAAATCTAAGAAATTCATCACCCGACCAAAATGATCCTTGACAGATGTGGAACTAGAAAAACAACTTGTATTATATCTTCCTTTATAACCTATTCCAATTAATTGCATTGACTCCTTCACACTCCAAGTAAGTAATAATGTGAAGCTCTTTCATATAAAGTCTTCGGTTTTTTTTTTCTTGTTGTTGTTATGCACACCAGCTTCTGTATGATAAACTCTGTTTGGTTTAACATTCATTCAAGGTGGTAAGTAACTTGCTAAATCATTCTCTTGGAAAATATTAATAGAAGCCACAGTTATTATTCCCAACTCTTCTCTTTGTCTTCTGCTTTTCTTGACTATGTCTATGATACATTGGCAGAAGCCTAGCATTCACACATTTTCACTGCTGGAAATGTTACCACATGATTAGACTTCACTAGCATCCAGAGGCTTCGAGAAGTGAAATGCTTTGGAACGTTTTTTTTTTTTTTTCTCCACCACTATTCTATTTAATCTAGACAGGATCATAGTCTACTTTGATTGTTTATTTGTTCCTATTTTTGGCTATTGTTCTGAGATACAAGCAAGTGGAATACTAAATGTAGAGTGCCAGAAGAATCATGGGTGGGAGAGAAAGAGACATTTTCAGATTTTGTTATTCCTCGGCAGAGCTGCAAAGGCGTTGTCTTCTTTGATTAGAATGAGAGCTGAGAACAAGGATGAGCCTGAAAAGTGAGTTATAGTGGGTGTAAGTGCCATGCACAGAAGAACTGGAGTCTGCCATCCTTTAAATAACCCGAAGACACTAAAGCTCTGCAAACACTAAACTGGAGCACAGAAGCACACCGCTCTGTCTAATGAAGAGGCTCCACAAGTTCTACTTGAGTCACAGTTATCTCTGAGGTTCATTACAATTCTCGGTGTCTTAAGCACTCTTGTCCCACTTCAGCGTCATCGTTCCCATTAGGAGTATAGAGAACGGAATAGTCATGGGATTCGCCACGTGGGATCCATAGAGTACTTTGCTCCATAATGAGCAAAAATGAGTTTAGAAGTATTAAAAGGAGAGATTAAAGAATCTTTTGCAGAAAGGTACATTCGAGAAAAGTCACATTCAGATTGGCTGAACAACTTAGAAAGAAAAATTGTGTTAAATTTTCTGTGATATTTAATAACAGATTGATCCAGATGAAAAAAAAATAGGAGTGGATTAATACTTCTCATTATTACTTAAATCAATCATTTGAATGTGGTTGTTAATTTTGTATTTTTAAACATTTATTGACTTTAATTAAACAAATACTTCTTTACCATCCTTTAGAAGTTCTTTTAATTTTGAGATTATAAAACATCATTTAACTCTTTCCAAATCCATATACTCCTCTCAATGCTTTATTTCAAATTGATGGTCTCTTTTTTTAAATTTTTTATTTTTTTTCCATTCAAAAATTTACACTTCCTCCCCTCCTCCCATTACCCTCCCACTCCCCCTCTTTCCTCCTTATGAGAGGGCAGGGAACCCTGCCCTGTGGGAAGTCCAAGGCCCTCCTTTCTACATACAAGCCTAGGAAGCTTTGCATCCAAATAGACTAGGGTCCCCAAAAGCATGGGGACTTGTTTCTACTGCATGATGGTCTCTTTTTTAAAATAAATTTTTGGTATTTATTTTGATACTGGCCGAAGTCCTAAGTAATAAACAATAAGAGGGAACCATTACCAGATTCTAAGTATCATAATGATATTCCATGAAAGGTTTGGGTGATCGTTCCCAGTTCCAGTTGCCTGGTGCTCTTCTCTCCAGATGATAAGCCTGTCATCCAAATGGTTCATATATTTCAAAGGTTAGTGCTGGTCCTAATTTTTATGCCTAGTCTAGTATTGTAAAACAACCATTAATGCTTTGGAGTCTCTTCAAAACAAAAACATAAGTATGAGAGAAACATTAATATGCAGAAGCAGTATTTTATTAGTTTTAGTAATTTTAATAATTTTTGTTATCCTCTCATTTTTACCACATCACTTTATATTGGCATATGCAATTCATATGCCATTTCATCTGCCTCTCTCTGCCATTTAGAGTTAGATATTCTAAGTATGTTCCTTTATTTTTCTATTTGTTTTTGCATATATCAATATTTGTTTTAATTGATGAATTAATCAAAATTGAGAAATTGCCTGTGGATCATAACACTTCTTGTGATATGTCAGAAGATACCCCTTCCAATTGTGATGATGAGGAACATTTCATATGCCAACAGCCAAAGACTGACAGCTATGTGAAGATAGATAAAGCACTGTTATTCAGCTAAAAAATCTGTAGAAGTATATTTACAAATAAATATGTTAGTTAGTCTTTTAGAATTGCCAAACCAAGTAAAAGACAGGAGGATGTCATCTGTTGGGATGCATGCCACCACAATTATTTCATGCTACTGGTCCAGGCTGGCCTTCACCTCTGGTATTTTTTTCCTCCTACTTCAAAGACTCATTCATCTTAGATTCTGCCTTTGTTCTTCTGATTTCATTTATTATTAACTATCTCTTCAAGAGGTATCACCTCTCAAATTTTCACACTGAATGGTGAGTCCTTACCCTGCAAAATATAAGGGTATATAATAGTATTATAAAATTAAAGAGTAGTGTAAAGTTCATCGGAGCCAAATATCTGCTGCTGAATGCTTTGCTAGCAGGCATAAAGCAGCGTTGTGACTCAGAATGGTTTTATCAGTCTCTGGGAACATTGCAGTAGAAATATAATTTAAGAACACCAAGATGTACAAGAAAGTAAAAATGTGTGCTGCACCTTTCTGATGACCTGAGCTCAAGTCGCTGAACCCACATAAAAGTAGAAGAAGAGAATGGAACCAACTCTACAAGGAAGTCATTCAGAATCCACATGAGGCCCCTCAACACACCACAAAAAACCCAATAGTATTAAAACCTCAAAAAATCAGAAGAAACCTAGAGATTTGGCATTGGTGATATCAAAACAGCTAGTATTCATGTGTCCTTTCCCATTATAAATATGAACAGAATTTCCCTTGGGAAATGAGAAAGGCTAATCATAAAATTAATTTTACTTATGTGGCTCCTATCTTGAATCTTTGATTTGATTTAGTGACCACATTATATAATTTTTTAAAGCTTGATCACTATATTTACTGCTGAGAATTGACTTTTCAAGATGTGACCACACTATTAAGAAGAGTTATGTGATAGTGTTTCACATGGAAACACTTTGTCAGGAATGAATTCAGAATCATCAGGATGAAACATGCGTGTTGCTTTATTTTTAAATGCTTATTTGGCATTTACCATAATAATACAATTTTCTAGGTATTGTTTCCTTGTGAGGATTTATTTAACTTCCTAGGATTTTTCCCTTTAGAGATCCTCATTCACATGGGACATATTAATAAATATTACCTAGTGACATTTTGTGCAGATTGGATTGTGTTCTTATTCTCTTAACTCCTTATGCCAATTTTTGTTCATTTTTTTTTCAAATGTGTCTTAAAACTTTAATAACATAGTGTTAAAATTGCCTTGTTAGTATTTTGGATATCTAAAATAGTGTTATTTAAACTTTTACTCCTGGTTTGTTTTCTGTCGCTTCTGTAAGGCCAGTAACCTTGTAAAATCCATCATCTATCTGGAGATTCATTTTATTCTTTACTCTTTCTCCCCTGCCCTTTTAGTTTTATTCATTTGTTTTGTTTTATTCTATTTTGTAAGCATGGTTAGGCTTACAAGTTTCATCTTTTACAAAATATAATGATGCTATAAATATCTTGAATTTGATACTAAGTCCCTAGCACTTTAGCAATATGTATATGTGAAAATCGAATTTGGAGAATTCCAGTATTTAGTGCTATGAGTTTTGAAAATTGTACATACCTACAAGTAGCAATGACCAAAAACATTACAATCTCACCTTAGATAAAACTGGACTCTCTGAACATAGCGGACAATGAGGACTACTGAGAACTCAAGAACAATGGCAATGGGTTTCTGATCCTACT
>NC_022032.1:13304300-13305841 GCF_000317375.1 Microtus ochrogaster | reverse complement strand
ATGTCTCTTTCTAGACTCTATTGACCCCAAATAATTAAAATTCAGTGCATTATAAGACAATGGATTAATTTTACTCTTCTTGAATTTCATGTAAATGGAAATACCAAGTATCCAATATTTGAGTGGGAGCCGTGTGTATGTGTCTCTGTAAATGTGTAAGATTTTACTTTCTAAGTATGATTTTATTATGTGGATGTATATCTAGTTACTGATTCAACTTTTTGTAGAAATTTTCAGTTGGAAACTTCTCAGGAATATTCTTTTTTTTAAATTTATTTATTTATTGAGGATTTCTGCCTCCTCTTGATAAGTTATTTTGACAGTACATTCTTTCTCCTGTGTTGGGGGACATTCCCAGAGAGATAAGACTGAGGATCACAAGAGAGAATTATCTGTAGTAAGGAGAGTTCTAGTTAGTTCTTGGCCACTTGGCCCCAAAATAATCACACAGAAATTGTATTTTTGATTATTTCTGAATTTGTTTGTGTTGTGCAAAATGATACTTAGGCAGGCTTATATATTAAATGAATTTTAATAATGCATTAGTTTTCAAATATCTAAATATTTCTAAATACTTTTATTACTTTTCCAAAATGTTCCTATGAATGAGCATTATGATTTTGTTATTTTTCCCACTTTTGAAATTGCTTTTTCCTGATTTTGAAATCGTGTACAAATTTCTACCAGTTGCTATTTAAATTTGTTATATTTTAGGCTCTTTTGAACATATAAAATGTTAAGATCACATATCACTGCTAATTCCCTTCTCCTTTCACACTTGCATTCTGCCAACCTGTTGCTTCCCACAGTGCCCCCCACCTCCCTCTTGAGGTTGTGACTAGGTCCCTGATTTAATCTTGTGTATACAGTTGGAAGAGTTACATTTTTGAGGACTCTCATTTGCTTCTTTGTAAATTGAGAACAAAAATATGTGAAGAATAATATTCAAGGAGAACATTAGCAAATCATAATAGGATATCTGTTATTTTAGAAAGCATCAGCAGTGATTGTCAGAAGCTATTGCAGACTATGATGCAATTACAGGTTATAGCAATTGATAATTAAGACGTCAAACCACTAGAGGAATTATTCTCTGATGGGGTAACCCATCAGTAAAGCTTAAGGATCACTGACTCTGAAAACTGTTCCCTTTCATCTGTAATTTTATTTATACAGTATCAGCTATGATATCTCAACATTACCGTTCAGTTTCATGTAATGTGTACATGTAACCTCATGTTTGCATCCCAATCTTATGGGCATTCACATGTTTGGATGGTTAGAAAGATGCCTTATCATTTAGGTGTATAATTTTGACATATAGAAAAATACTAGGATATGCTTCATAACTAAAGCAATTGGTCCACATGGATGTAGACACTTAAAAGCCTACCTTGTTCCTTTTGCTCAGACTAATACAAGAAAATAGTGCTAACTGCATACAATTAGGTCATTTTTACCTCAGAGCAAATTCAAACCTGAGTAAAGGCTTTTAGAGAGATCATAAGTTTAAAACTGTACAGCTATGTGCAAGGTCAGAG
>NC_022032.1:13300075-13304062 GCF_000317375.1 Microtus ochrogaster | reverse complement strand
CAGAACAATAAAGAGACATGACCAGAACAGCACAGCTATGAGCCATTTCCTTCAGATTAGAGCTACTCAAAATTCCTTCCCCTTTTCTGTGACTTCCGACCTGAACTCTGGAAGATAGTCTTTCAGAGTCTTTCAGGACTCCTAAGCTAGCAGTAAGAATGTTTCCTCATTACACCTCATACTCTTTGTCTTCTCCATACCCAATTCCTGACTAACACAACCGTATCTTTTCCTGGAATATTCGCTATTTCTGGGAATATCATAAGTAGAAGCACATAGTAGGTAGCGCTTTCAACTGGTTTCCTTACTCAGGAGAATGTGTTTGAAACTCATATATGTTGTTGTTTATAGTTAAAATCCAGTCCTTTTTATTGATGAGTTGCTTCTTAATTTTAACTCAAATATTTTCTTTTATTGAAATTCGATTCTTTTCTCATAGAACATACTGCTCACACTTCCTCTTTGCCTCCTCTCCCCTCCATATCTACTCCTGTTCTGTCTCTCACTATAAAAGAATAGGCTTCTTTGAGACAACAACCAAACACAATAAAATAAAAATATAATAAGATGATGCAAACACTATCAGATGTAAATTGGACACAGCAACTCAACAGGGAGAGGAGTACCATGAGCAGGCACAAGAATCTAGGAACCATATATGCTCACAGTCAAGAGTCCCATAAATACACTAAGCTGATAGCTACTATAATTGTTTATATAATGCATAGGACCTGGTGCAGATTCATGTAGGCGCTGTACTTGCTTGTTGGGAGCAGTGAGACCCCAGATCCTGAATTTCTTGTAAACAACTTGTTTTCCCCTGATCTGAGTGCCTACAGCTGCTCTGAGCAGGAGACCTTCAGGAGTTCCTGATGGCAGGAGAGTGGTTTCTGGTGGGTTTGGCTGGGGCGTGGCTATCTCTATATAATCTGCCCTTGAACACAATAAAGGGGACATTCTGGGGGCTTTGGTGTCAGTGTTAAAAGGTCTGCCTCTGCGTCTGTGTTCTTAACCTCCAGCGCCTTGCCCGAAGCTCGCGAACTGGGTTCTAGCTCACATTGGAGGTCCCCACCGAGATTTCAGCACTTGCTGATTCAGTCTCTGTGAGCCCCTATGTGCTTTGTTTTGTTCATTCAGACGATCATGTTCTCCCGGTGTCCACCACGACGCTGACTCTCACAATCTTTCCACCTCATCCCCAGTGGGCTTCCCTGAGCTCTACATAGCCTCTCTCTTACTCCACGTATTTTATGTGCCTGGAGGTAGTCATAGCTGCTGGGTTCATAATTATGTTTCCACATTTGTAAATTGTAAATTATTCCTATAATATTTGAGTATCTATCATTTGAATATCTGCAGTGTGACAAGGAATATCCTATTGGTGTACGTTAACATTTACTAACCTTCCTTATTTGACTACTGCCAACCTTTTTAAGACACCATATGTGTGTATGTGTGTATACATACCATATATCGATGCTCAAGTACATACACTATGTGGTTTTTGGTTTTTCAATTTCCTTAAACTAATTTTTCTTTCTTCAATTATTCAGTTGTATGTTTTAGACATGATCCACTGCAAGTTTTCTCATCCTGACTTTAGTCACAATTTAGCATCAAAGATTTAAAAGAGACTGACTAGTTTCATGATACCAGTCCTCTCTCAAACACAAAACTGGAGATGTTTTCTTCGGGAACAAAATAGGAATATTGCCGGGCGATGGTGGCACACGCCTTTAATCCCAGCACTCAGGAGGCAGAGGCAGGCGGATCTCTGTGAGTTCGAGACCAGCCTGGTCTACAGAGCTAGTTCCAGGACAGGCTCCAAAGCCACAGAGAAACCCTGGCCCGAAAAATCAAAAAAAAAAAAAAAGGAATATTAACTCTATATCATGTTTCAAGTCCTAAAATAAATGTCACAAGGTTGTAATTGTAGTAATATTACCTTCATTAATATTTTTAATATTCAAAATCCAACATTGATTTTTATATTTGAGATATTTAAAAATGAATAGAGTATTAGATTATTCATACGTATTTACTTATCCTCACCTCTGTTTCTCTTATTGTTTCTAGGTAGCAGTACAGGGCAAACGTTCAGGGTCAAACAATGACCTTCCTCTGTGAACCACACTTTCAAGTTAGACTTAATACGTAGGATAATGTATTTTTTTTTTCGTTTCCATCATTCAATAAAATTTAGCTAAAATACTGTTCTTTCAAGATTTCATTAACTTTAATCAATTGTTCCTTATTATCAAGAGTGAGGATAAAATATTCATTGCAATAGGCCATTTATTTTTTAATAGAGGTGGGACTTGTTACCATCATTTCACACTTTCAGTGACCTCTGTGCTGCCATAAAAGCAGTGGACCAGAGGTGACAGGAGGGACCAGTGTGTGAACATGCTTGGCTGTGAGTTTTAGAAAGCCCATTTCTTGATTATGCTGTATTTCAGTTCGATCTTAATACTGTGTAATATATTTAACATACATATTAATAGATAAACACATATAAATGTGCACAATTTACACACATATACATATATTTAAACACATAGATAGTCTCATTAACACAAAGAAAACACATATATGAAGAAAATTCTTTGTGATAGAATATACTTCTCCTAAACACGTTTCACATATTAGAATGCAATGACTGTCTACGTAAAAGTTTTTAGTTTTATTTTTGGTTCTATCAGGACTTTAAAAATATCATTGTTCTTTCAGAAGCTAACTAATGGTTTCAGTGCCATTTTCACAGGTTCAGTAAACACTTAAACATTCAAGGAGTAAGTTTCGGTGGGTCATATTTTTGTGTGTTTGTGTGTTTGTGTGTGTGTGTGTGTGTGTGGTTTGTTTCTTTGTTTTTTCCCCCTGCATTAGTTGATTCAAGTGCTCTCATTAACTGACCACAGTACCTACATCATATCACACTCATATATTCTTATGTAACTTACTATTTTGATAGATGTTATTACAATATGAAAGATGTTCTGTTTAAGATTGTTGAAATAGTGACATATTGTGGTCAACATACAAAGAAGAGAAAGGAAAAAAATGAGTCTTTTTTTTTCTGTTTCCTCTGCTACTTTCTCTTTCCATTTTATACCTCCAAGAAAGAATAAGAACATAATTTAAGCATCTTGATAGCATTTTGTGTATTCTATTAGCCTGGGATGAAATAGTTTAAAGAAATCATCAAGTGAACACACATTTGCAAGGAAACTGTGTTTTCTTCTGCTGTTCTTATTTTGGAGTCAACAGTCACACATTTCTTCTGAACCTAGCAGGTTAAAAAGAAACAAAGAAAAATGTTAATGAATTTGACATTTACACTGTGAATGAGTCAAGTTTGAATTATGTACTTGTTTTCAACTGAATTCGCACTTGGTGTACTCAAAGATTATATCATATCTGGTTCTGATATTAATATTATGAAAATATAATAAATTATGTTTCCTCATTCATGCATATAAACATCTATCATGCCCTTCTTTGTAGAAAGAATAAGTCTATTAGTCATTGTGTGTCTGTCTGTCCATTTACTATCCATTTTCTTATTTGATATACTTTTATAATTTATACTCCAAAGATTCTGAGTAAAGAACATTATGAGTAACAAGCCAGTCTGTGACACATTATAACATATTTCATATTTAGAATATTGTCCTTTTATTTAGTTATAAACTAGTTATAACCATAGTAACTAATTTTAAAATATAATCTAATTTTAAAATTCTACAACTACCTTTTTATCTATTTCTTAAAGAAAGTATTATTAGAGTTTACTTTTCAAAGCAGTTCATCTTTTTTCCAAACTAACATAATTTCACAAATTTAATCAACATTTATTAGATTTGATATCTGTTCGGTGTATCTAATTATATTATAGATGTTTTTGCTTAATATTATTAGCAGAATAAACTTATAACCTCAGAGAGTTTATATATACATATATATTATATATGTTTAACGCTTTTGATT
>NC_022032.1:13297635-13299953 GCF_000317375.1 Microtus ochrogaster | reverse complement strand
ATTGCAATAGGCCATTTATTTTTTAATAGAGGTGGGCCTTGTTACCATCCTATCATATGTTTAGCAGCCTCTGTGCTTCCATAAAAACATGAACTAGAGGCGACAGAGGAAGGACAATTGTGAGCATACTTGACTGTGTATGTTATATTTATGTGTATGTGTGTTTGTGTGTCTGCATGTATATATAAGATCAGAAGAATGGAAAAGAGATGAGGACTAAAAAAAGTAGAGACTAGAAAGGGAGAGTAAGAGGAAAAGTATGATGTGAGATTCACCTCTGTATGCTGTGAATATGTTTAATTACCATTGGTTAATAAAAAAAGTTGCCTTGGTCTATAACAGGGAAAACATAGTTGGAGGGATAACTAAACTAAGTACAGGGAGAAATATGGCAGAGTCAGGCAGACACCATGTAGCCGCCCATTTAAGGTAACAAGGAACGAGCCTGGTGGTAAAATTTAAAGTAATAGAAATCAGTTAATTTAAGATGTAAGATATAGGTAATAAGAAGCCTGACCTAATATGTCAAAGAGTATGTAATTAATATTAAGCCTCAGAGTGGTTATTTTAGAAGCACGTCAGGAACAGGTGGGCAGACAAAACCTGGTTCAGGGGAACCAGCTAAATGGAGAATACTTCTAGCAACAAAGGCAGATGCAATGGTCAGATGATTTGAGGGGTATTAAAGAAGAAAGAGAGGGAGAGAGAGGAGGGAGATATTCATCATCCTAATATGACACACTAAAAAAAAGTGTGTAAAGTTCCTTTTTTTTTCACATTTTCCAGACTTTTGGGAGATGTGAAGTAGTACTTTATTCTGGTTGTAATTCACATTTTCTGAATGATTAGTGATCCTCAACACTTTTATAGATTTACAGGCTAGGCCATATTTACGTTGTCCTTTGAAAAAGCTGAAAGATGTTTGAGGGGCTTTACTCAGTTTTACATCAGTTCATTTGTTTTCTTACACATTGTACTAACACATAATTACGATGTGCTCTGGCTCTTATCTAAAGAATTGAAAATCATTATTCTCAAGAGATAGATATTTTCATTCCCAGACTCCTTACATCATGTTTACAATAACCAAGATAAAGAATCAAATTAAATTGTTTGAATAGATACAAACGGTGTATCAATAGATAAACAAGAAGCAGTGTGTGTTTGTGTGTGTGTGTTTGTGTGTGTGTTATAGTATTTTAGAACTAAAATCCCGATGCAACATGCATCACCTTCAAAGAGATTATATATGATAATCAAATCAGGCAGAAACATAAAGATCTTACAGCCTCTCACGTTAAAATGGAGAAGATTGGGACAGCAAGGCTGGATATCAATTCCAACATCTTTGCTATGACTTCTCTGTTAACAAATGCCTGCAATGATTATGGACAGAAAGAGTGGATGAATTTCCAGGAATACGGCTGACCTAAAACAAGTTATTAGCAACAAACCTTGAGAAGCACACAGGTGCTTTGACAATAATAGAGACTTAGTGTATCATGTGTGGCAAGAGAAATGCATTGGAGACTCACAGAAAACTGAAGAAAAAATAAGAAATTTCCATCATTGAACTATTTGAACGTTACAGAAAGAATGATTTGCCAATAAGCACAAAAATCAGGAATTATCTTTTAGATAAATGATATTTGATGGGTAAATTGGAACATCCAAGTAAAATGTCTATTGGACAGATAGAAAATGAATTATGGATATTGGGGAGGAACTGACATAAAGTTACAAAGTATGTCTACTCTCCAGGTTATATATAGCTAATCTAAGCCATGAAATAAGATGAAATTATGAAAAAAATACTTGCCAATCACTGTATATGGTTATAAGGGTAAAATGATTAAGGAAATGAAAGCCAAATGAAATTAGAGCGAGACAAACAAATGATAAGGAAGATTATGAGATCCTGTTGCCAAGCAACAGAAGTATCTAAGTCTAGAAAAAATGTCTCAATGAGAGAAATTCAGTCATGCCAAGGACCGAAGACACAAGGCAGGATGTTAGTAATCAATGGCAGACTTAGTTTCACCAATTTAAAGGGCAGATAAGATCTTGAAAAGAACACTTTCAGAAATTTCATTGGCATAATCCTAATAGATATGAGTAGAACAGTCAATGCTGATGTAGAACACATGAGCATGACTAAATTTATTTTGTGACATTTTAACAAGATAACTGCTTTGACACTTAAGAACAGAAATTTTTTTCTCTTTAGTTTCTGGAGTTAAAGAAGTTCAGGCTCAAGTCACCAGCATATGAACATTTACTAGCTGTGTTCTCATGTGTTAGATATAGAGAATCAAAAG
>NC_022032.1:13290538-13297309 GCF_000317375.1 Microtus ochrogaster | reverse complement strand
TTATTGTTTGTTTACCTGTTTATTTTTGAAAGAGAGAGAAAGGCTGTGTTGTTGTGGAGTTGTGAAAGTTCTAGAAGGAGTCATGAGTGGGGATATCTTGATCAGAATATATTGTATGAAAATAATCAATTATAAAAAGGGGAGGGAGAAATAACTGAAGAGAAAAATCTCACTTCCAACTTCCCTCCTCCTTCTTGTGCCCTGGTATTCTCTTTAGATTATTAGAAACAGAGTGTCATAGGCCTTGATCTTTCTAAGCAACATAGGATGACCTTGAACTTCAGATCCTTCTACTTCACCAGGCTGAACTTGCGGGCAGGCATCACAGTGCAAGGCAGGCAAGTTCATCTTCTTCAGTGGCTTTCATCCACTTATGAAGGTGGTGTTCTCAGTGCTAAAATCTTTCTCTACTTAACACACTGCTCTACTGGGGTCTAAGTTTCCAGCTTGGATTAGCCCGAAGGATACAAAACAGTCAGGCTATAACATTTCTCAAGATATTTGCTAAAACACCAAGAACTTGCTCTTTGTTTTATTAATATAGTTGATATAGGGACTGTTCCAGCATTTATGGGTTACATAGTCTGTCCTTTGTCAACTTACATAAAATCTTTGCTGCAATGGAGACAGAACAAAGCACTAGAATGACTGCATTATCTTGCCTCAATTTTTATAAATCAGAGAGTCAGGCTTTATTTGTGAACCACAGTTTGCCGGCATTTGTCTATAGAAGGTAATTAAAGGGAACCCTGATTACTCTTCGAGCTGATGAGGGAGGGGGCCTTAATCGGGGGAGGGGGAGGGAAATGGGAGGCGGTGGCGGGGAGGAGGCAGAAATCCTTAATAAATAAATAAATTAAAATAAGACGCTAACACAGTGTGCTCAGAATCCAATAGAAACTTATTTAAATAAAAATAAGTTTTTAAAAGGGTTTCTTTGAAAATGGAAAATTGGTAACATTTAACTCCCTTCAATTTGATTTTTTATCAGAAATAAAAGATATTTTATTGTACTTTAGTTCTACAATTACTGTGACTTTTATTTTTTATAAATCCAATTATAGCCAGTGATAGGCACCTGAGAGTTTTACCATGAGCTTTATCAGGCATGAAAAGGAGAATGAAATTATGATTTTTTTTCCTTGAGCAGTATATCTTATTTCCTGTATTTCCCATAGTAATAGACTTTTAAGTATTTGGCTATTTATAACTTATTTACTCTGCAAAGAGAGCTTTCTAGAGTACAGGAATTTTTATTAAATATCAGGAAGCTGTAATGAAAGAAGCATTTCAAAGGAAAAGGAAAGAGACAAGAAATAATGTGAAGGATTTTCTAAAAAGTGTCCATTTTTTAACACCGGCAGTTGCTTTTCAAACTAACTTTTAGGCTATCATTAATCATGGTAGGCCAGAGAATTCAAGGCTATAATTCAAATGCAAATTTTTCATGATGGGAAATTCTGACGAAGTCACTTGACTTCCTAAAAAGGTCAAGACATCACCAAGTCATTTGGTTATGTGTAGCACCTAATCAAATTTTCTGTACTATTGTGTAGAGCAATTATCTTAAGTTTAGTCTATTCATTTTAAGGCTGTTTTGACTTTTTTTTAACCTATCTAAGAGGATTTTCGACCAATATCCAGATTTATATGACAGGATGATTTATATTGAGTAGTGATTTATTTCTGTACAATGATGGGCTGATCAAGAGAGAGATCCAAACTCTAGAGGCCTTTTTTTCTGTTCCATGATGTAGGAGCAAAAGGAAGAACAAGTGCCCATGTGAGGCCCAGAATTAGTCTGAAGTCTGTAGGATGTAGTTTTCAGGTGATGACTGCCCCACCCTGGTTCCAAATTACCACACAAAGACTTAATATTATTTATAAATACTCAGTTGGTAGCTCAGGCTTCTTAGTAGCTAATTTTTACACATAAATTAACTCATATTTCTATTAATGTTTTGTCATGTTGCTCATGGCTTGTTACCTCATTTTTTATGTATTTTGTTTGCTGGGCAGCTCTCTGGTGTCTCCCCTGACTCTGCCCTCCTTCTTCCCATCATTCCCAATTTGAATTTCCTGCTTAAATTACTGCCCAGCTCCCTACCTGTCAGCTTTTTATTAACCAACAAGAGTAGCACATGTTCATGTTGTAGAGAAGGATTATTCTAGAGGAGTAGTCCATCCTTTTTAACGTACTCCAATACCCTAGTCATGGTTTTGCTTCATAAAGGGGTCAAACCAGCCCAATCACTACCTTCTTCATGATGACAGCGAGAGTTCAAAATGAGATTACCCTCCCTTTTTCATTGATAGTTTTTCTTATTACACAGATTAGTTCATTGACAGTTTCATATATGCAGATAATACATTCTTATGACTTTCTTCCTATACCTTCCCTTGTGTCCCCTTCATCCCAAATGAAACCCCTCCTTCCTAAACCCCCATTTCCCAACATTCAGGTTTCATTGCTTATGAACCACCAAGTTTAGCCATCACTGTATATATATAGCCTTGGAATTCAGAGGGGCATTCACACACAGCAGCTATTAGTACTTATTTAGGACACTTACTTATAACCTTTGTTTCTGTTACAATAAGAAAAATTAATCACTAATGACTAATCAAACACAAAAGTGATTAATGCATTTGAGTCACTCTTGAGCTTAGTGACTTTTTTGTTTTATGTTTTATTCTATTAACAAAAAGCTATGGGTTATTCAGTTTTTAAGGAGTGATGAAAATCATCACCTGTAAACCAAAATTAAAAAAAAAAACAAAAGGGGACAAACCTACAGATCCAAAACAACAGGACCTCTATGACACAGAACAGCAACAGGATATCCAGGAGGAACCCCAATGACAGTCCATTGTTGGTGGTGTAGCAGAAACCAGACCAATGATTTGTGGTAATGAACTCTTGCAAGTAAAGACCAACAGACTAAAGGGTAAACTATGTGCCTCAGCGGATCATAGTGCAGCTTCCATGAGATTCTTCTGTTTTATGTTTTTGCTTTGTTGGTTTTGGGTTTTCCTTGGAAATTCTGTTTTGTTTTGAGGAGAGGTTGCTAGCGCAGAGGGTGGATGTGTGAGGGAGGGGACATAAGCAGGATCAGAATGCATGATGTGAAATCCAGAAAGAATTAGTAAAAGTAAAAATATATATATATATATATATATATATATATATATATATAATATATAAAAATAAAGTATCACTTTGTGTGTATGTGTTTGTGCATTTTGGTGTAGGTTTTCTGCACACATGTATGTGCAGGTGTACTCATTTTTATGAGGGTATGTATGTGTAGGCCAGAAGTAGATGCTGAGTGTTCTCTTTTGTCATTCCCTGCCATTTCCCTTTGAGACGGAGTCCCTCAGAAAACCTGACCAAGTCTAGTGGTGTGAAAGTCTTAACAATTTTCCTGTCTTACACCTCACAGCATTGTGATCCCATGTATCATGGTGACCAGGATCTGCTTTTCATATGAGCCCTGGAATTTTATTTTTAAATAGTTTTAAAAATTACTTTATTTTATGTGTTTGGATATATTTCTGTGCACAATATGTAGTATGAATCTGGTGCCCTAAGAGGTCAGAAGAAGTTGTCTGATCTCCTGGAATTGAAATTACAAATGGTTGCAAGAACGGAGCCTTGTCCTCTACAAGAATAGCTAATGCTCTTACCTACTGGGACACCTTTCAAGCCTCCTAAACTTGGGGTTTCAATTTGCAAATGAAACAAACATGTTTATTTTGTAAGGTCACCAATATTTTTTGTGTAGATATATATGTACATATGTATGTTTACAAATATAAATATATAAATACAGTTGTATGGAGGGAAACAGTTAAAAGTATATATTTTAGCTGGGTAATGGTGCTGCATGTCTTTAATTTTAGCACTTGGGAGGGAAAGGCAAGCAGGTCCCTGAGTTCAAGGCCAACCTGGTTTACGAAGTGAGTTTAAGGAGAGCTAAGACTGTTACACAGAGGAACTCTGTCATGAGAAATCAAAAAAAAATGATCGGGAGGCAGAGGCAGGTGGATCTCTGTGAGTCCAAGACCAGCCTGGTCTACAGAGCTAGTTCCAGGACAGGCTCCAAAGCCACAGAGAAACCCTGTCTCGAAAAACAAACAAACAAAAAAAATCAAACAAACAAAAAAAGAATACATACTATAAAATATATCACAATAATTAGTTATATATTAGTTATTTAGTTCTTTAATTGAAATGATGAGATAAATATTGAAATAAATAAGTCACTTCGAGCTCTCGTAAAGCTTCTAAGCTACTGAGCACCACCTGGTTGTAACTTAGTTTGTGCTTTAAAGTTTACTGAATTTTATCTAAAAATAGATACAATATGAATTTTATTTGATGCAGAGAGATTGCATAAACTCAATAGAAATATTATAATCTAAGAAATTTGAAAGAATAATATTGGAGAATCTCAATTATGAAATTTTGTAAGCTAATACTTTTAGTTTTGTATGTCATTTGTGAAAATTTTAGCTCAATTTTAAAATATAACTCTAATAAACAAAACAGTTTTGAATACACCTAAACAATGATAAATATCCATTCAGTTTTGTAGAGTCAAAGTCTTTATTTCCATACTACATGATACCAGTTTAAGTATGAAACTGTAAGTTATTAAAATAAAGAAAGGTACAAGGATATTTTTATTAAAATAATTTTTGTTATACAATACATACTTTTTATTTTTTTGAACAGGTGTGTACCTGGCATTAAAATATATTCTTAGGCCGGGCGATGGTGGCGCACGCCTTTAATCCCAGCACTCGGGAGGAAGAGACAGGCAGATCTCTGTGAGTTCAAGACCAGCCTGGTCTACAGAGCTAGTTTCCAGGACAGGCTCCAAAGAAACAGAGAAACCCTGTCTCAAAAAAAACAACAAACAAAAATTCTTATTAGGATTTTCCCACCCTCTACTACCTACTCAAATATCCCACACCTCCCTACCTACTCAAATCCAATTTTTTTTAAACAAACCGAAAGGTTAAAAAATGCCCAGACAAAGCATTATGAGACAAAATATAGTTTGTTCATGACTTTGAATATTAACTCAAGATAACTCAGAAACATATCTCAGACTGAACGCATAGGTAGAGATCAGAACTTGCCTAATATACAGGGTATTTTGTGTTTGATCCTCATTATTACAAAAATCAACAAATGATGACGAGTAACAGGGAAGCAGGGCTCTAGGCTCTTGCTTTTTTCAACTCTTGGTTTTATGTCTAGTTTCTGTTCTCTCATTTTCATTTCTATGTTCGTTCTCCTGTGCACCTCAAATGTGAACACCTCTTACAATTTGACCATTTCTAAGAGAAGAAAATGCCACGTATCTGCCTCAGCCACCACTGCGGAGAAACTCCCCTTTCCCTGCTGAAGTTTCTGCAATCTCATTATTCCTCCTCTGTGCAACCCGATGACGTGATTATTTTCACCTGTTCTCTCTTGGTGAATTTTATTGACTTACTTTCACGGTTACAACATTTTATTTTTAATCATTATTTTAATTTAGGTATATTCATTTAATAACTGCTAGCCATCTATACAATAAAGCATACTACAAAATAAAAATTAAAAAACTGTACCACAGGTAGTTTACACTATTACAAATGAAGTATATCAATTAATAATGCTTTAAACTTTAAAATTTAAGGCATTAATCTAAAAAAAAGTCATATTTCTTTCTATAATATGAGTTTGTTTAATAATACCTTCTGTTATTAATTTTTAGCTCAGTGGAATCTAGAAGTTTAAGTGAATTTTGTACTTCAGCTTCACTATGATGTGTTATTTTTCCTTATAAAATTTTATGAGCATTTTCATTAATTCTTAAATTGTGGTTGAAAATAGTTGGACTTTTTTTGTTTGTTTGTTTGCATTTTTCTTTATTTGTTTTATTTTTGCCTTTATTAGTATCCTTAAGAAACTGGTTGTACCAAATAAAAGAGTATTTTATGAGATGACTTTCCACAGTCACTGTGCCAAATAAGCACAGATATTATTGTTTATATTGATGAAGGACTGGGTATCTATGGATGTGATTTATTATATACTATTTATTAATTTTTCTTTAGGCTGGGGCAGTGAAAATAACTGTAACTGTAGAATCATATTTTTTATTTCCATGTTAACTCCCCTCTTCATGGTCATAAGTATACAAAATACATGGACACATAAATTCTTGTTATATACCAGTTAGCATTACCACCTGCAGTGGAGGAGTATTCCCATTACCCCACAACCTCTCCAGCATAAGTTGTCACCAGTGTTTCTGATCTTGGCCATTCTTACAGGTGTAAGATGGAATCTCAGCATTGTTTTTATCTACATTTTTCTGAAGGCTAAGTATGTTGAGCATTTTTTTAGATGTCTTTCGGCCATTTTAGATTTCTCTATTGAGAGTTGTCTGTTTACATCTGTAACCCATTTTTATTGGTTTATTTGTTATATTGATGACCAATTTCTTTGTATATTTTGGAGATATACTCTGTCTGATGTGGGGTTGTGAAGATCTTTTTTACATTCTGTAGGCTACCATTTTGTTTTGTTGATCATGTCCTTTGCTTACAGAAAATTCTCAGTTTCAGGAGGTCCCATTTATTAATTCTTTCTTTTAGTGGTACAGCCCCTTTGAATATCAGTATGGTGATTTCTGAGGAAAATAGTAAACAACCTACCTCAAGACCCTTTTTGGTATGTACCCAAGGGATGCTCAATTGTACCACAAGGAC
>NC_022032.1:13277541-13290203 GCF_000317375.1 Microtus ochrogaster | reverse complement strand
AACCTAGACAACAATGGGAACCCTAAGAAAGACATACATGGATCTACTCTACCTGGGAAATAGAAAAAGACTAGATCTCCTGAGTAAATTGGGAGCATGGGACCATTGGAGAGGGTAGAAAAGGAAAGGAGAGGAAGAGAGGGGAATGGAAAAAATATATGGCTCAATAAAAACAATAAAAAGTTTAAAAAATATTCTTGGTATATTATTCTGGCAGATTAGTCCAGAATAATTCAATTAGAAACCATATGAACAATGGTGTCTGGACAGGTAGAATTCGTCCCTGTGTGTGCTAATTTTAGCTTATCATCCCTCTCAAATTCCTTTCCTTCACTTTATACACACCTGCATTCTATTTTTTTGGTCTGCTGATACATAATAGTGGTAGTAACTCTTGCATAAAACTGTAACCTTTTATTTTAAACAGTTGATCAAAATATCTGAAAATATAAATCAATATACAAATCAATATACAAAATTGTGGTTCATGGAATTTTAATTTAAGTCTGACTTGTCTAGTCTTGGCCATTTATTTAATCTTTCAAGTTTGCTATGAAAATAATAAGTATCTTGTCTGAGCAACTGATACAGTTAAACTTAGTACTAGTAGTGATTTCATTAGTCCTAATCATAGCTAATTTATTTAAATTCCCAGGAAACACTTCTAATAGACCTGTGAGCCTTTTACTGTACCTAGTTAATGACTTTTTAGTAAAAACGAGCGCTGAGAGGCCCACTTAGTAGTTTAGTGAATTAATAAATTTGTCACCCAGATGTTCTGTTCTTGAGAAAGTGTTGTGTCTTGGCAGTGCTCGGCAGTCTTTTAATTGGCTTGTGTTTAAAGAACATCGTCACAAATTGAAGCTATTATTCTTGAAAATGTTGTATTAGCAAGAGTACAGAAAATCCAAAAGTATCTTCACAGACTGAAAACAAAAGTAAGGTAATGTTTATCTAAAGTGTTTAGAGTTTTCAGGTGTTAAATCAGAATTTGGTTATGAAACCAATAACCAGAAAACAAAACTTCTGGACTTCATCTTTCCTTCTGTTTTTTGTGCTGAGTCTTAAAGCCACCTATATAAGAGGATGAATTGGGGTTAGAATCCAAGAGATGCTCTTTCACTCATTGTAGCAAATTATTGGTTCCATCTGCTTCGGTGGAAGACCACATTTACAAAAATATATGAGCAACACAAATGTACTTGATGGGCACAAAAACAAACAATGAAAAAACAAAGGACTCCTTTAGGTGGGTAGGTAAAGTGTGACTTCTGAAAAAAAAGGATATAGAAAATGGAATTAATAAGATCAAAATACATTGTGTGAAATTTCCAAAGAACTAGTAAAAATAAGAACTATTACCATCCAAGAGACAGCATTTGTTTCTTAATAAGTGGTGATTTTCCTTAATATTTGGCTTAAATTTCGTTTGAATATAATATCCCCACTGAAATTATGAGCCTTAAATTTTAGCCTCATGTCCTGCAGCCTGGTACCTTATGAAAAGCTTAGAATTAACAAAATAACTTTACTGAGCCTTGGCCAAAAACACAATGTAGAAAAAGAGATTGATATACAATTTAAGTGAAAGAATATAAAAATGTTGAAAGATAAATTCTGGCACATTAAAACATCTCTTTAGAATTTATTTGACCAACCAGCAGTTTCTTCAGATATTAGGCAACAAAAGAAAGGAGAAGCTGTCACTGAGGAATGAGAAAGAAATGTATTTGTAACAGTCCACAATTCACAATCCCAGAGAAACATAGACAGTAATAAGGACCCTAAGAGAGACATGCATGTATCTAATTTACATGGGAAGTAGAAAAAGATAAGATCTCTTGAGTAAATTGGGAGCATAGGGACCACTGGAGAGGGTAGAAGGGGAGGGGAGAGGAAGAGAGTGGAGATGAAAAAAAATATAAAGCTTAATAAAATCAATAAGAAATAAAATGTAAAGAAAAATAAGATAAAACATATAAAAAAGAAATAGGTTAACAGAAGATATAAGAGCTAGCTAGTAATTTGCTTAATGATTGGCCAAGCAGTGATTTAAATAATGTAGTTCCTGGGCTCAGCATCCAAGAACCAACAAGAGCCTCTCCCAACAACAAAAAAAGGTGTTTTCTGCATGATCCTATTTGCATGTATAGAAAATGTTTTATAAATATAATTGATCTTAAAGCTATGTATTCTTTCTTATCAAAATACTATATCCTTTTGTTCTCAGAATAGGCATTTGTTACTTTTGTGTGCTATAAAGGTATATTTTAAAAGGTCTTCCTACTGAATTAACCCTGGAATAATCTATTCAATCATCAGTCACGTAATGTTGAATTTAATATTCATACTTTTAAGTATTTGCAATTGTAGATATTTCTAACTAAGTATACAGACTCTTCAACTTAAGATAAAATTAAGTCCTAGTAAATCAATTGTAAGTTGATAATGTAAGTCTAAAGTGCATCTCACCTGTGTGATATTATTCCTAGTATCACAATCCAGTCAAGCTTAGCTTGATCAGTTTCAAGCGATTTAATCTAAAAGCATCATCCAAAACAAAGTCCATTATATTAAATAGTGTTACATATCTAATGCAACCATGAAGATTAATGTTTATAGGCATATAGGAAGTAAATATGTACACACTACTTAAAAAACCCTGGCAACCTAAAATGTTCTAAAGTGCCAGGCGATGGTGGGACAAGCCTTTAATCCCAGCACTTGGGAGGCAGAGGAGGCAGATATCTGTGAATTCAAAGCCAGCCTGGTCTACAAGAAATAGTTCCAGGACAGGCTCCAAAGATAAAGAGAAACTTTGTCTTGAAAAAACAAACAAAAAAATTTACAATACTCTAAAGCATTGATTATTATCCTCATTATTCATGACACACTGAAAACATTGCCTGCATTTAATTAATTTATTAAAAAATCTGATATATGATATCTATTTACTACATATTACTCACAAACCATCTTAATAGTCAAAAACCACATTTGAACCATATTTTAACTAGGAACTCTCTAGAACCCTAAAAATCTATGCTTTGAGATCTCTTTGCTATAACAAGGTTCTCTGCTTGTGAATCTCAAGTATAAAATTCAGGTAAGAAACACTGCCTAAGACCTAAGTTAAAAGAAATATGTCTAACTTGATACTGATGGCAGGTGGTGGATCTATAGGTATGTGGCTTCAAAGAAGGTCTACGGGTCATTGGGGATGTGCTTTCGGAGAGTATAGTTGCATTAGGATTGATTTTTCTTTTCATCTTTTACTCCACGGTCATGAACAGAGACTTTGTCCCCTGCCTCAAGCACTACCTGATATGATGTGCTGTCTGGCTAATGGTCAGAAGAGCAGAACTACCAATCAGAGACAGGACCTCAAACACTGTGCGAAAAAACTAGTTTTCTATTTCCTAAATTGTCTGTCACAGGTATTCATTATAGTGACAGATTACTAAAACATTGAGTTCCTGGGAATTTCGGGAGATTTTCAGTTTAGTTTCATTTATGCTAGTATGGATAATGAAAACTGACCAATTGTTTCAATTCTATTCTGGTGTTTGAATGATGAGATTTTCATGTGTTTGTCATTATATTGTAAATTATGTTTATGTCTAATAAATACTTTTTCTGATGATTGGAAGAATATATTATTATTTCAGATATATGATATTGGAATAGGGAGAAAACAGGATATATTTTGCACTTAATGAAAATAGATAAAGTTGAACCATGTAACAATTCTTTTTAACAGACACACACATTTTGAATACTGAGAAACTGAATTTTGGAGAGATGTATCTAACTATCTAGGACTGCAGCTATGTAATGAATTCTAGCTTTATTTTAACTATATGATATTGAGAAAATGCTATTCTCATCCACAAACATCTTTCAAGGAGTTTCAAACACATCTTCAAAACTTGACAAGAGATGGAAGAAATAAGAAATTTACAAGTAGAATAACAAGTAAGACACTTTGATTATAATGATAGACCTTAATGCTATACTCTCGATATTTCATAATTCCTTTGAGGTATAATGGTATAATGATTTAGGAGTGATATTAATGTACACAAATAAATAATTAGTTATAATTTTAAAAACTGGTTAGATGGATTTGGTGTTATGGTAAAGAAAAAGAGATGTCCTACCTTTCTGTCTCATATAGACACATTTTAAAGATCTTTGAATATGGGGCTGGAGAGATGGCTCAGCGGTGAAGAGCAGTAGCTCTTCCATAGGACTTTGATTTGATTCCCTGAATCCACATGACAACATATCACTGTCTGTAACTTCAGTTCCAGGGGATCCATGCCATCTTCTGGCCAATGTGGGCACTGCATGCATGGAGTCTACAAACATGTAAGCAAAACATATAAAAGAAAAAAATAAACCTTACAAAATTTTTAAAAAGGTAGAAATATGATTAACTGGACCTCCATGAGATAGTTTCTATAGAGATAAAACTCTTGAAGTTCTAATAAATACTGTGTACTGTTTTAGCAATGTCAAATATACCCTACAATTGATGCTATTAGTGAGACAATAAAGGAACCAATAACTCATGAAGAAAAAGTTGTTTGTTTGTTTTTTTGTTCTTCGAGACAGGGTTTCTCTGTGGCTTTGGAGCCTGTCCTGGAACTAGCTCTTGTAGACCAGGCTGGTCTCAAACTCACAGAGATCCGCCTGCCTCTGCCTCCCAAGTGCTGGGATTAAAGGCGTGCGCCACCACTGCCTGGCTCTCATGAAGAAAAAGTAAGAAAAAAATCACTATTACTAAAGTGTCATATTAATTTACTGGTCTCTCACAGCTTTAGAAAAATTAGAGGGGGAATTTCTGCTCATTAAACTTCTGAGCCACCATAGCAAATTTTAATGAGTTGCTTATTTAATTAGTAATTTTCTATAACTGGTATGATTCATCAACTCTCTTTTATTCTTGGTTTTCAGATTAATAACTAAAAGCGCAAATTGCTTGATATGGCTCTTCAATCAAACGGTATTATTAAGTGGCCACAGCTACTAAAGCATTTTATATAAATGATTCAGTGGCAAGATTTTCCAGCTACTGTCCACAAAGGTTTCAGAAATTCACATGAATTTTGATTTGCAAAAGTCCAATGCCATTTAATTACTTATTCAGTACACATTAATTATCTTCTGCGTATCAGTGTAGAACAGCAATACCTCTCTCTTAGAGTGTCTATGAAGTACATCTGTTATCATTAGTTATTGTAAAAAATAACTTTAAAATGGAGCATACCATAGATAACTTTCAGAGTCCTTAGAAGCAGTATATCTTATGTGGCACATTGCTTGAGAAGAGTCCCAGGGAAAAGGTCAAATCAGTTCAAGAACTGTAATAAACCACCCAGGGGAAGAGGGGAGCAAAGATACTGGCTAAATAGGCTTGGGCCTTGCCATGGTGAAAACAATGCTAGCTAGTGGGAGGTCAAGTAAGAATGTTCTAGATTGGGCTATGGTGCAAAACAACAATGTGTTGAGTTTTGATTGTAAGAGGGACATATGGAATGTTCATACTGATTTATCTGTATAACCTAAAACCATTTTAAAATTTTTACTGATTGTTTTAAAAGTATACCTATGCAGACCTGTTTTAAAACTATTTCATCAATCCAGGTGAAAATGATGGATAACTCCGCCAAGATGGTAGTGATGGGGGTTCTAAGGATATTGGAACTAATCAGATTGTAGATGGAAAGACACATACATGTACAGGCACATATAAAGAGGGCAGCAGAATTCATGGAAGCATATACAGTGGTGGTATTGTTTGTTTCATAATGGTTCACTAGAGCAACTGGCAAACAATGTTGCCCTTTATCAAGACTCAGAACATTAAAAGGGTTTTATAATTAGCAGTTGAAGAAATACTCTGCGTATCAGTTTGAGTTACCCTTTAGTGATGATTTTGGAAATGTCATCTTTCAGGACCAGGAAGTACAAGAATGGACTAGAGAAAATCACGGTGTTAGAGGCAGCATTATTCATAATCACCAAAACATGAATTCAACCTGTGTCTGTCAATGGATGGAATGATTAACTTGCGATAAACACATAATGACATACTATTTTGCCAAAAAGCGCAATGCAATCCTCTCATCTGTGATGTGCTAAACTGAATAATGTTCTTTTAACCCAGTCATGAGAAAACAAGTGTCACATGATCTCATTCATCTTTGGAATCTAAAATGTTGACTCATTGAATCTAAACAAGAATACAGAAGAGGGGAGTAAAGAACTGAGCAGACTAATAATAAACTAGATCCTCTGAATGTGGGTGACAGTTATGTGGCTTTATCTGTTGAGGAGCAGCGCCCTGGCAATGGGACAAGTGCCTGAACTGGCGTTTTGGAGCCCATTTCCTATGATGGGATGCCTTGCTCAGTCTTGAAAAGGAGAGGGGGAATAGGGCTTAGTTCTGCCTCAACTTCATAAACCATACTTTGAATACTCTCCAAGGGAGGCTTAACCTCTCTGATGAATGGATGGTGGAATGGAAGGGGAGACATGGGTGGGAGTGGAAACTGGGGTTGGTATGGAAAATAAATAAATAAATAAACATCACATGCTACCAAATAAAATGTGTGTTGGCTATTAAAAGCAAATTGAGGGGCAGAAATAAGAAAAGGAAGGAGGCAAATGGGTATAATATAGATTGTTCGATCATGATTTTTGGAAAGAAAAACTGTTTTGTTTTAAATATTTTAAGAGTAATAAGGAAGAAAGGTGATCATGTAAGAGAGTACAGGTTTCTTACAAACTGAGTGAGCAGATAAGAATGAGTGGGCCTGGCTCACACTGAGGCTCATGATTAGGGACTGTCTGTGAATAGTAAGAATTCTAGTCTACTGCAGGTAGTATATGATGGGTGTCATAGTAGTAGCTTAAGTGAACTCTGCTGTGATTGTGTCTTGTTTGTTTGTTTGTTTGTTTGTTTGGTGAAAATAGAAAAGGAAAAACTTTACTAAGCAGGAAACAGAATTTGGAAGACCAGGTTGTATGGATTAGTTCAGCTAGAGTGTGGGCTTAATCGAAAAAGAAGTGGAGTAGCATTACTGGCGGCAGCATTGGCTTATGGGATTTGTGGTGCTAAGATTACAGCAATGCCACCTCAGAGGCTGTTTCTCCCTGTCCTCATCCATTCGTGCAGCATAGACACTGAGCAGAGGGCCTGGGTGAAGCCACAATGACACATCCTTTTAGACAGGAACTTACAAACAGTTGTGGAAAAAGCATATTGATTTTCAAAGTCAGAATGCTTTGACCATTTTCGCCAATGAAAGCATTGTCTGTTTATTTTTCCAGTTTGGAGGTAATCTCTACCCAAACGATTCATAATGATACAAAGGGGAGTTAAAAGCTTGAACTCCTCTGGAAGGTTTCAACATTTGCACAATTTCACTTAGCAATTACCTTCGGTGATGTGTCTTTCTTATAACATTCAAATTGCAATTGCCTTTTTCTTTGATAGAAAACCCCATATGAAAATTTGTCCTGAATAACTTATGCCTATGTCTTGTCCTCTATGATTTCTGTGTCCCCACTGTCTTTTTTTTCTAAACTTTTATTAGTGAATTAAGTTTAAAAGTTTAAAATAAGAGAACTAAATTTGAGGCTAAGAATATAAAATGCAGATAATGTAAAGGAATTAATTGTGCATTTCTGGAATTCTCTTTATACTACTGTCTTTCAGTTACCGAGCAGTCCTCAACTGTTCTTTCTCCTTGCTAATTATTTTTCAGTTTTTCCCCTATTGCCTTCTATTCCTTAATCCTTGATATGATTTCCTTCTGAATATAGACTTTGGTGGCTGCAGTCATCCTTTGATTAAAATAAGTGCTATTTTAATCACGTTTTTATGTATATCATTATATTCGGTATACTATAAACTGTGATGATTCCCGGGCAGGCTTCACAGCAGGCAGGGAGAAAAAGATCCACAAAGAGATAAGAACGAAACTTGGGTCAATACAATTTTATCATAACCAAGACTTCTAGAGACTGGCCCAGATCATTTTACTTCAGTCATATTTAAACATAACAAGATTTTGGGGGGAAAATTCAGGTAAGAATTAATTCAGCCTCAAGTGCACAACGGTTTAGGGCATGGTTCCACTGAGATTCCTTACAAAGTACATTTGGTTTCTTTCACAAGAATGAGTACAAGGAGGTTGACTGAGTTAACTATAATGCCGGTGGGTGTCAGTATTTTCTGGGCCTTAAGACAACATAGAAGTCACAAAGGAATAATTTATACTTATCACATGCAATTGATTGTGAGTTTGAATATTTGTGTGCATCAGTTTAACCTTCATGATAAAACTACTATCCATTTCTAAGATTGCCACTAGGGCTCATTGCAGATAAAGAAATATAGACTAGTGGAACATAAATGATAAGCTCCTGGAAGAAAATGGTGTATACTGCCTAACTTGGATTCTGAAATATTAGTAATATATTCCGTGTGTGTGTGTGTGTGTGTGTGTGTGTGCATGTGTTTAAAAATTTTATGTTTTATACTATACTAGTTTGTGTCAGGATTCTGTGACAGTTGATTATATAAGAAGGATATTACACTTGCATTTATTTAATCTGAGTTAATTTTCTGAGTTTCTTTTCTATTGCTGTGATAAAGATATTGCCCAACAGCAATTTCTGGACATAAGGGTTATTTATCGTTTACAGTTCATGCACTGAGGGTGCATAGTACAGAAACTCAAAATCTGAAGAAGGGACCCTGGAAGATGCTGATTACTGGCCTGCTCAATCTGCTTTCTTCGAACACCTAGAATTACATGCCCAGGGCTGGCACATCCTCCAAAGAGCTGGGTCCCTCTACATCTATCATGAATCAAAAAAGTGCCCTGCAGGCTTTGTCTACAGGCAATGTGATGGGGGCAATTAACAAAAAATTACCAGGGCGAAATCTAGGAGCATCCAATAACATTTTTTGTATATATTCTGGGAAAAGAAAGGGAAACTGTGGAAAACTGTAGATGGATTTTTCTTTTTAGTACCACCTCACAAAAAATGACATGGAGATTTATTATTAATTAAGAAAGCTCAGCCTTAGCTTGGGCTTGTTCCTAACTATATTATAACTTAACTTACACCCTATATTTTATTATACACTCTTTTTCATGGGTTGATAGTTTACTCTGTACTTCCCATCCTGCGTCCTCTGTGTCTGGCTTGAAACTCTGCCTTTCTTCTTCCCAGAGTCCTCGCTGTCCCTGGACGTCCCGACTAACCTCTTTCTGCCTAGCTATTGGCCATGAATCTCTGTACTAAACCAATCAGAAATTGCCTTGGCAAAGACACATCCTCACATGGTAAACAAATTTTAAGCAATATAATATATATCAAGCTAATTTTGTTGTTATTAAATGGTTTTATTACCACTTAGATCAAAGGGAAAAAAATTTTCTCACCTCTATAGTCATGTAAACTGAAGTTCAAAGACATTAAATAATTACTAGAGGGTTGGTTTATTTTCCTTGTCTCAACCTTTGTAATATCATGTTATTTTATTCTGTCTACAACATATGTATAGCCCTAAAATATTTTTGGACTGAGTATACATTCTTTAAGATTTTCTGAATTCCCTAATTAACCCATCTTTATTTTCCCAGCTCCACATGACAGTTAATACATGTGATTATATTGAAGCTATCGCTTTTACTCTTTGTTTTATCTCCTTTTCTACAGATATAAGGCCAGTTGTGTGGGTAATTTAGAGAGAAAAGCATATCGCTGATTTAGAACAAGGATTACAGAAGTGTTACCTTGACCCCTCCTAAGGTTAAAATACATAAACCCATGCCATATACTTAAAATCATACACATAAATATATATATATATTTATATATATATATGTAACAGTGTAACTGTGGTCATATATGAATGATAACATAAATACTTGTGATTTCTCACACATATTGAATGCAAAACATATGCAAATTAAAATAACAATTTAGTTTACTAATTAGCAGCATTTCTGTAGAAACATTTTTCCCCTTGTGCCAAGTTTTCTTAATTATTGAACTCTTGCTACTGTAAACTATGCTTGTAAATTAGAGTTTAATGAAGTAAACTTCATTCCAATGCTGTTAGTTTTTCAGTACACAATGACTCTTATTACGACATTGTAAGTCATTGTATTCCAAAGCTAAGCCTGAAGTTTCACAAGTGGAAAAGAGAAACATCTTGTCCAGTCAGAGGCTCCATTCATGTACTGAGACCAGCTGTTGGGCTCAGCGCATCCGGAATTATGCTCCATCTCCTGGAGGTCATAAGTAGTAATTTCACTTGGGAGCAAATTGGATCATGTTTCAAGGCCTAAAACTCAAGAAGTACGATTTTACTTTTAGTAAGAAAAGGACCACATCTGCCTTTTGTTTGACCTTTTAGAAGATGATTCCTTGAATATGGAGTGGTCATTAAACAGCAAAGGGTTTTCTCATGCTTTCTAGGTATTTATTCTAAAAGGTTACATGGCAAAATTTGAAATGTTGTCCTTTCAAAATGAAAACAATTCTCAGCAGTAGATTGAACATTCAACAAATACCCAGCGACAATGCAAAAACTTTTTCTTGTGTGTTTGGAGTGGTATTAAACAAAGGGTTTGACAAAAGAATGAGCTAGGAAATGATTATGAATTCTTAAAAGAACAGTTTTTGAGGAGTATTGGGGTGAGATGGAAAGAGACACTGTTGTGTTGAATATAAAATAAGATGTTCAAAGTCAAACTTTTGGAGGCAGAGGTATCTATTATAATGTAATATGTGAAGTGTGAGAAACTCCAGCATTTATAAAAGGTTGAGCCGACTAGCTATAAGAAAATAGAGAAATTCTTAGTCACATTTTAAATATATTCAAAATGTAAATTTTCTACAAACCATCTAGAATATTATTTAAAGTAATTTGGCCACTTATTATAAGAGCAAGCAACATTCTTTTTGCTCTGTAATTATTTTTCTATGGCTGTGTGAGCCGAGAGATTTTGACATTTTTTTTAACCTCAGGGAAGCTGATGCTTTAATGAACAGCTTGTTATCAGCTGACTCTTGCTTTGCTTTGCTTGCAATTCCCAGTTTCATTCAGTTGGAGAGGAATCTCTGTGGAACATGTAAACATCTTTCATCCTGATAAAGCTTCAATGTGTTAGTCCCCAAAGTTCTCATATTTGGTATTTAATTATCTGTTAATTAAATCACCCAGTTTAGAGAGGCTTTAGTTTAAAGGGATATTAAATGTCTAACTCACTTTTACCAGTGTGATAGAGTGTCAACATCTATGCCAGGAAGGAAGCAAACATTTAGGGAGATGCAGTTTTAATAGCCAAAAAATATATTGAATACTAGAACTAATCATTTCTATATGACACACATTAGGAGTAATATGAGTTCTCTAAAGAATTGAAATATAGCAGGTTAGGATAACTTTTAACCTTAATATCACATGTTACTATTGTAGAAGACAATTAACAAGGTTTAACTTTTTATATTATTTTATTTTAAAGTTTTTTTTCATTTTATATACCAACCACAGTTCTACCTCCTTTTGTCCTCCCATTCAACCTCACCTTTCCACCCAAAACTCCATTCGCTCCTCAGAAAGGGTAAAGCTTCCCATGGTAGATCAACAAAGTCTGGCATATCAAGTTGAGGCTGATGCAAGACCAAGACCTTCCCCATTGTACTGAGCTCGAGCAAGGTATTTATTCCTCCATATGGATTTGGCTTTAAAAAGTCAGTTCAGTTCAGGCCGGGCGGTGGTGGCGCATGCCTGTAATCCCAGCACTCGGGAGGCAGAGGCAGGCAGATCTCTGTGAGTTCGAGACCAGCCTGGTCTACAAAGGGAGTTCCAGGACAGGCTCCAAAACCACAGAGAAACCCTGTCCCGAAAAAAACTAAAAAAAAAAAGTCAGTTCAGGCACTGAGACTAAATTCTGGTCTCATTGTCAGTAGCACCACAGACTATCCAAGTTACATAACTGTCACCCACATTCAGAGGGACTAGTTCAGTCCTATGAGGGCTTTCCTGATGTCAGTACAGACAGTATGCTCCCACTAGCTCGGGTCACTTTGGATATCAGTAGGGCGGTTTCTCAGAAAATTGAGAATCAATCTACCTCAAGACCCAGCAATACCACTCTTGGGAGTATACCCAAAGGATGCACATTCATACCACAAAGACATTTTATCATCTGTATTCATAGCAGCAGTATTCGTAATAGACACAGCCTGGAAACAATCCTTCGAACTGAAGAATGGATAAAAAAAAATGTGGTACATTTACACAATTGAAGATTAGTCAGTGGTAAAAAACCAATGACATCTTGAAATTTGTAAGCAAATGGGTAAAACTAGGGACAAAAATATCCTGAGTGAGGTAACTCAGACCCAGAAAGACAAACATGGTATATACTCACTCATAAGTGGATATTAGACATAAATAAAAGGTTAACCAGGCTACAATTTACAACCTCTGAGAATCTAGGTAACAAGGAGGACCCTAAGAGTGACATGCATGAACGCCCCTGGGAAGGGGAAATAGACAAGAACTGAGAAAATTGGAAGGGTGAAAAGAGAGGAGTGAGGGTGCAGGGGGAAGTGGACTTAAACAA
>NC_022032.1:13272375-13276570 GCF_000317375.1 Microtus ochrogaster | reverse complement strand
CATTATGGGATTAGGGAGAAACCTGGTGCTAGGGAAATTCCCAGGAATTCACAAGAATGACCCCAATCAAGACTCCAAGCAATACAGGAGAGGGTGCCTGAACTAACCTTTGCCAGTAATCAGATTGATGACCACCCTAACATGTCGTTATAGAAACTTCATCGAGTAATGATGGAAACAGATGCAGAGATCCCCAGCTAAGCACTGGGCTGAGCTCCCGGAGTCCAGTCAAAGAGAGGGAGGAGGGATTATATGAGCAAATGGGTCAAGATTATGATGGGGAAACCCACAGAGACAGCTGACATGAGCTAGTAGGTTTTAAATTTTAATATTTTTATTTTTTATGTTAGTGTCACAGATTTGATGGACGCATGATCATTAAACATGTTATATATTAATTTGGAATTTTTTATTATGTATTCATCATTATTTTAAAGCCCCCTTTTCATTTTCATGCCCTTTAGAGGTGAACATGCCAATTGGTCTAGTAGAGATCTCAGGGGTACATGCATCACTGAAAATATGTAGCTTTGGATTCTATCTATAAATATATATGAAATACAAATTTTGTTAAATAATATTGCATCATGCAGATTTCACATTTTTCTCCTCTGTGTCTTTTTTATAGTGGAAATATGTATCTATGTTGTTGCCTATTAAGGTCAATAAATCTCTGTCTTCATAGTTGCCATTCAATGACCCATTACATTCTATGCCTTATTTTTCCTGAAGGTGAAACTTAACATTTCAATAATTATATTTTCTGAGATTTATTTTTATTTTATATATGTAATTATTTTATCTGTGTGCATGTGTATATGTGCACTGGGTACTTAAGGACAATGTCAGATTTCCTCGAATATGAATTAACAGCAGTTGTAAGGCCCTTGTGGGGGCTGAGAACTGAACTCAGGTCTTCAGCCAAAAATAAATGCTCTTAACCACCAAGCCACCACATTTCCAGCTCCTCAAGAAGTACTTTTGTAAGCCCAGAGCAAAAATAGAATTGAATGCCATTGTTTTATAAAGAATCATTTTAAAATAAATCTATTGATTCATTTTTGCTAGTGGAATTAAGGTGACTAATGCTCAAATTTTTCTTTTTGTCCTCTCTGTGCTTAGTGCTCATCAAGGGTCATAACCGCTCTGACCCTTAAGTTTTAAGACACAATTTATCCATATACAGAGATCTGTGAATTCATGTGTCACTCTTCATCAATGCCTTTGTGTTTGTCGAAGATCAGAGGCAGTCATATTACAATTGTCAATGCCTGATAAAGTCACAGCATTGCATTTTGGGGCACACAGTGGCTGCTTTCTGAAATCACTTTTAATGAGTTAAGTGTTTAAAATTCCCTTCAATTTTTTGCTTTTTCAAAATAATAATAAACTAGCTTTTGCAAAGGATAGCAGGGTTAAATTTTAATGGTAGGCTCCACTTAAAGAGCACTTTAAGTAAGTATATGATGTCCAGGACCGCAAAGAAGTGGACCACCCTTGAGGGTGTTTAATATTGATGGGAGACCTAAAGTAGAGATTCAAAATAGGAATTTAGAAGCAGTCTTCAAGAACACTCTAAAACTTTGCATCTATGTGCACATGTACAGTTTTTGCTTCTTCCAGGGTTTAATGTAGGAGCCATGATATAGGATGGTGTTTTCACTGCCAGCTAGTCAGTTGCTAATCACCACCACCTCCCCTTCCGAGGGTTAAATGTAAGTTATTTATTTTTATAACTGTTTCCTAAGCAGTATCTATATTTAGGAAACACTTGTTTATACTACACTTCACTGTGCACTCTTACACACTGACAATCTCCTCTGAAAAAAATGGAAAGTTATTAAGGAATAGAATTTATGTAGTCATTTCTGGAGTTTATATATTCTACAAACAGCAATAACGTCCACTGCTTACTTTATCTTCTGGAGGCTATCTGTTTGCACATGGAGGAAATAATTTGCTCAATTTAAGTAATTTTGATTTTAAACTTTGTTTTTAATTTATTTGAAAGCTGAAAACATGGATGAAATGTATCTTTATTATATTTCCACCACTTTCCCTTTTAATTTCCAATAGGAACCCCATCACATCCCTATTCCCAAACTTAATGTCTGTCTCCCCTTGCAATTTTCCTTCATTCCTTCTTCTGTTGATCCCTTCCTTCCTTTCTTCCATCCTTCTGTCGTTCCTGCCTTTGTTTATTTCTTCTTTTCATCTGTTATATAACCTACTGACTTCAATGTGTACGGTCTGTATGCACATAGGTGAAGATATAGCACTGAGGCATAGGCAACCTATCTAAAGTCATACTTCTAAAGAACAATGGCACCCTCTGCCCAAGCAACCATCAACTTAGGGCTTCACAAATAATGTGAGGCCTCAGGAGAACCTCCTGCACCCATGCTAGAAAGTGTACAGGGTTGATCTTGTGCTGCTCTTCTGTGATTAACCTTTGCTATTGTGAGTTTGTGTGTGTGCAATAGTCATGTCATGACCGGCTTACAGAATACACACCTACTTGTTTAAAATACATTTCATGGTACCAGAAAGGGACAAATAGAGAAACTGTGGTTCAGAACTGCCAGTATCTTCCTTCTATGAAGTTTTAGGGTTAGTATAGCCCTATTCTGAGTGATTGCTGCTGGGAAATAAACCAACACTTAGGTCCTATGGTTCAGTACTTTGAACGGTAATATATTTCTACTTCTGTGATGCAGCACAAGTGAATTCAGAAAACCAAAGCTCAGTGTCCTCAAATTCCTTTCTATGGTTGTTTTCTCCAAGGAAATAAAATATGTTCCATGATTGACTAACATCAGACTTCAAAAGGAAAATTTAAGTATATTCTTCTCTCCCAAGATATCTATGAAGGCATTTCCAGAACTTACAGATATATTTTAATTGTTTCTTAGCATTTAGAAATTGGAATTAATATTCAATGTCACATCAAACATAAAATCAGAAGAGTGATTTGATGATCCATTACAAACACACACACACACACACACACACACACACACAGATAGATAGATAGATAGATAGATAGATAGATAGATAGATAGATAGATAGATAGATAGATAGATAAATAGATAGATATATATAATTGGGGTTTCACAGCTCTCATCTCAAACATCGTTTCTTTATAATGAAAATATATAGAATTTATTATAATAGCTTTTTGTAATGTGTCTTCCTTTGTTATCAAATAGCATCATATTGTGCCATACCAGAACAGAGCCTCTCACAACTACCATGGAACTATGAGGTAGTACAGATGAACCCATAGATTAGCCTTTCCCTTCTTTCCTTATAGTCCTTCTCTTATAACACCTACCTTTCTGGATACTACCTAAGGGTGACATCATGTGATCATTCTGTGATAGATTACTGCACTTATTTTTTTCACTTTTTCTTTTGTTGTTGACTCTGACACAATCCCCCTACTTTTGGGTGAATAGTTTGATTAGGAGTTTGTGTTATTTTCTTCACTCACCAGCTGGTAGGGAATATGTCTGTTCTCATTCCTCAGGCTTGTAAAGAGCACCACTGTAGGCAAAAGTACAGGCAGGCACCTTTTCAGTCACCTGAATTCACCATGTAATTTGTACCAAGAGGCAATAGAAAAATTTCAGATTCTCTGTATTTGAAAGCAAATTTAGCCTACCAAAGTTACTTTTCCACCATAGCTACAGACAGATACTTGGTAGGAAGGTGGGGAGGGAAAGATACATTCATAATAAGTATACTTAATTGTGGCAAGAGTGGCTTTAATGTTGAAAAGCCATGACTCAAAACCAGTTTTCTGCACAGGTGTAATTGACACACACGTACATGTATGAGATGCATCTTGCACAGATTTTCACAGAAAGTCATTCTTCAGTATTAATTAATATACAAATTAACATTAATTTTACAGATTTTGTAAATATAGTTAAGACTCTCTTTAGCTTTTTTTACTCTTTTATAACCACTAGTACATTTGACTTAAAATTTGAAAATATTGTGTGAATATTCTTCTCACTCATTTTATTCAGATCAATAGTATTCATTTCTTTATCCATTCCTTCAGGAAGCATTGAGTTTAAAACTCATATTAATTCCATCCACTTGCATGCAAAATTCGAGAAGTCATTGTTTTTTACCACAGCATAGTACTCTAATGTGTATATATTCCACACTTTCTTCATCCATTCT
>NC_022032.1:13266308-13272275 GCF_000317375.1 Microtus ochrogaster | reverse complement strand
GCTGGGGGGAGGCGGAAACTTTTTTCTTTTTTTTTCTTTTCTCAATAAAAAATAAAATAAAACTCATATTAAATATATTAATGGAATAATGGAATTTTGTACATACATGATGATGACTTGATGATGTCCATGCACACTTCTACTTTTGGTCCATCTTCATGAGCACAGACCCTGCTAATGTGCTGTCTGCCTCTTACTTGACTTAATTTATTTTTTGTTTTCATTATGAGGCACTATGCATACTGAGTTTAGCTTAGCATAATGTCTTCCAGTTCCAACCATACTGCTTACTTTAAAAAATTGCCCCTCTTGCCACAGATAAGTAGGCTCTCTTCTCCTTAGGTCTTAGAGAACTGATAGTGACAGCAAAGATGTCACTACAGATACAAGCAGCATAACAATAAGTCGTCCCTCATTGCAATTTAGTTCAACGACTTCTCTAAGACAAGTCCCCTCTACTGATAAAGAGGTGCACTTCTGTATATCATAGACTGCACTAAGTCTAAAGTGTAATTATGATAGAATCAACAAAACCTAGAGTATTCTAGAAAACTCCAAGTATATCTCCATCAAAATTATTGTTGAAAACAAGCAAATATTTATGAGAAACTTTTTTTTAAGGAGCAACAAAGTAAATTAGTAGCAAACTACTGTCAGGTCATATGTATTAGTTAGTATTAATCAAATGAAAAATTAAAGTACTTAAATTTTAGCTTGAAGTTGTATTTTTATTGCTTCTTTAAGTGTAAAAACAATTGTAACATTTGGAAGTTAATTAGGAATGTAATATTTAACTTATATGTCATATTTATAATGCATGATATATTTAAGATATACTAAAATATGATAAAGATCTAAAATGTTACATATCAGAGGTCTAATTAGGTTTCTTTTTGAAAATAGGTTTTGAAGTCAACCAGTACGGACTTCACAAACTAAATTATAAAATCAGCTGTGACTTCCAGAGATTCACCTCTTCTTTGGGGATTCTAATAGATAGAAAATATGCTTGAGTTTGGCTGTTATTTCCCTTGTTGCTATCTTTTGGCATTTGGAGATTTGCCGTTTCTTTTCAAGTTTGACTCGTGTGTTAAAATAGTTGCTAAAAACAATCTTTGGTAGGTTGCCTTCTCAACCCAACCCAGTGTGCTATTAAAAAAAAAAAGTCATCATCTTGACATGCTAAGACGAAGCTGCACAGCTTTTCTCTGTCAATCCAATGGGGCCTCTCAATCAATTATCTTCAGGGAGGCCAAAACCCACCAGGAATAGCGTGCACATTCTCAGGTCTTCCACTGAGCCCACCTGAGGGCAGTTGTTGTTCACGAAGCCACAAGCAAAGTAAGTCAGAGTTCACTTGATGCCCACTGACTGGTTATGGCCAGGAATCCTGCCCGGCATGAGATTCAGAGCCCAGTCTGCAGAGAAAGCTGCACAGTTTCATCTTAGCATGTCAAGATGAAGAGAGAGACCGGAGGCTTTGCCAAAAGACCCGGAGATATGGTACATCCTTTTTAGTTACAGCTCAAAATTATTTTTTCTTCTCTTTCTTTCAGTTAGCATGCAAACCGATGAAAATAATTATATTTTCATGTGTTTTTGTGTCACTCTAGTTTGTATTTGTTACTTCCTTTCTCAACCAGCCTACATATTTTCCTTATTCCACTTCTTTCTCATCCACCAACTCTCAGATAGTTTTCTTGTGCATTTTCATATCACAGACAATGCTCTTTGGGGGTGGGGGTCTGTTGTTTTCATAGTAATTTGTAAACTGTGTTGGAATTTCTTGAAATTTATTCATGAATATTTGTGTTTGTATTCACTTAATTTTATTTGTGGATTTTAAAAATAATGTCTTGAATGTTTTTGCCAATTGAACTAATGTTCTAAAATCATTGAAATAATGCTTTAGGTCATAATAAAAGTGCTTATCACAGCCAGGTGGTAGTGGTGGATGCCTTTAATCCCAGCATTCGGGAGGGAGAGGCAGGCAGATCTCTGTGAGTTTGAGGCCAGCTTGCTTTACAGAGCGAGTTCTAGGAAAGACTCCAATGTTACACAGAGAAACCCTGTCTCAAAAACCCAAAATAAGTAAAATAAATAAATAAATAAGTGTGTTTATCACTAGCAATCCATTGTTATATTATCAAACATTAAAATAACAATTGTAAAATTCAAATCACACTACATAATTTTCTTGCTGTTTAATCACAAATTCATTTTATTTGCTGTGAGTTTTTAAATTTTCAAGTGCCTTTATTTCACCAGTGTATTTTTAAGTTATTTTTAAAGCTTTAAATTTAAAGAGTTTTTAGGAAGAATTAGTAAATAAATATTGTGTAATCACTTTAACCTTGCTTTTAAAAGTTTGTATAAAACTTAAGGAATAGTTCATAAATAGAACCAAAGATTCAAATATTCTGATTTTATAAAGTAAAACTAGTGGAATATATTTTTGAATTTAGGTGAGAGCAATGCCTTGGATAGGGGTGGTATTTTTAATTCAAGTCTTATATTGAAATTATAACATTTAAAAATTGTATTTACTACATCCAAAATAAGATTATATTTATATAAATTGGAGTAAATCAATTTTCAATATAGAATGTGTTTTGGCTGAGGTATTTTAAGTAACATTACATTAAAATAAATAAATGAACTCTCTTACAGGAACACTATGATTCAATAATTTGGCTCTTTTTTTCTCATTTTTTAAATTTAATTGCTTCTTGATTTATTTTTAGTTTTTCCAGGATTAGAGTCACATGTTTTTAATTCCACCACTTGGGAGACAGAGGCAGGCAGATTTTTGCTTCCTTTAGGTTACCCTGGTGTATACAGACATATTGACTTTCAGAATAGCCAGATCTACTTAGAGAGACAGTGTCTAAAATAAAAAACAAAGAACAACTAATATTTTGTTTAGATTTCATTTTTTATTTTACCGATCTAATATAATTACATAATTTTTCTCTATCTTTTCCTCCATCCTAGTCCTGCTATATACCCCTCCTTGGTCTTTTTCAAACGTATGTCCTCTTTTTCTTCTCACAGTTTGTATCAAAAGTGTCATTCAATAAATTCAGACATTTAACTAATAGGATTTACTTGATCTTAAGAATTACAATTAGCATATCGGATGTTGTTCACCTTGAAAGGTGGACTTTTATTTAATATTTTAGATGCCTATTAAACAAGGCTTGATATATGAAAAATAAATGTTCTTTATAATTCTTACTATTTAATTGGTATTATTTACCCAAATTTACATGCAACCAACAATGTATTTCTTCAGGTAGTGTTCTTTATTACTTTATCTATTCTGGTTACATGTGACAGCTCCTTATTATAGAATACAAAAGTGGCCTAGCACAAATATTGCTTGAAGATTTAATTTCTTCTAAAATTATCAGTGTTAGGAGGCTTACATTTGTGTAAAATTAAGATAGTTTAAATCAATTAAAAACAAATGAATCTCGTGTTACAATCAAATTACTGTTGATTTTCCCCATACATTTCAAATTACTCTCTTTGAACAATTATAAATTATAATTAATTGCACATGCCAAAACATGGCCAAAATCTGTGTGCACAACTAAGAATTAAATTCCAATGGAATTGCCTTTGCATATTTAACAGATGACCAGGAGCAGATAAGAGAACTAACTCCCCTACACATACTTCTCAGTAAAAGCTCTGATGTATATTAAAAGGACATAACAATTGACAACATAGTAGAAATCATTGCTTGTTTTTGATAACAAGAGATTTTGCAATAACTTCACATGAGATGACTTCTGTTAAACTGTTTTACATAAAAAAGATTGCAAAATATGTCCTAAAGTTTTGACCTAACTAGAAGATAATTTTCAACTATATATTATTTTGTAATTTTTAATTTGCGTGAATGACATGCACATTTATTCACACGTACTCTTTCTCTCTCACACACAGATATATTCAGCAGTACTTTATGAAATAGACTTACTCAAATTAAGTTACCTCTTGGGTAGTAGAAATGTTAGTTAAAATAAAGTTAAGTAACTTGAAATCTATTTATTTAATAAAGTGCTCCCCACTGGGACAATTACTTTATTAAGATTGCCAGACCCCTTTTCATCTACTCAACTTTGTGTCATTTAAAAATCTTCAAGACAAATGTCTGCTACCTGTTCTAAGACTATCTGGTCTCTACTGGAGCATGGTTGTCACAATAGAACTACATTCCTAAAGAAAACAAATGTGTCCTCTTCCAGCTGTAACAAAATCAAAGGCTCCTTAATTAGAGGTGAGATTGTATGCCAAAATTTCTCTCCATGCTCTGATTTTGTCTGTATTGTCCTTGCACAATTCTCATGGATATTATCATTATCGTTATGAATTCATATCTATAGAGGTTCTGCTGCCTGTAGAAAATAGAATTTATTTGTAGTCATTCAATACCTCTGTTTAATGACAAGTCATTACAAAGTAATTTGACACTATATCCATTCAGCAAAATAATAATAGGATGTTCTCCAAAGGCCTGTGACCTGTCCACTAAGAGGTCTTTCCTTGATGCTGGTGGCAGGTGTAAATTTCATCTTGGAGAGTCTGACTTAAGTTCAATCTGAAAGTGGTTAGTTACTCCAATGTTACTCATGCCACCATTCTACAAAATGGGCGTATTCTGCTAGGCTCCTTGTTGTTGTAGCTCACAGGGTTCGTCACTGTGTAAGATTATTGATGACTTTTGTTCTCTAATAGTGAGCATAGCTCTTCCAGCGCTATGAAAGTTAGTCAGTGGAGATGAATCTCCTCGTTCAATACCAGCATGACTTCTCCAATTTCTATGACTTAAATATGTGCTGTCTTCTGAAATAGGCTGTCACTGTCAAGTTTTGGATGGTTATCAAGAACAAAGGTTACTAGCATGTAATGTTAAAGCTATGAGAATTCACTGGCCCACAACTCTGAAAAAAATACCTTATTCATTTCCTAGTATCCAAAAATAATCAGCAAAATCTGGTCTTGAATTTCTTAAGAACACAAAGTTGAGTGGACAAAAATGGATCTGGCATTCTTAATTAAGTAATTGTCCCAGCTGTGAATACTTTATTAAATAAATAGATTTAAAGTTACTTAACTTTATGTTAACTAATATTTCTACTACCCAAGAGGTTTATTTATGTTGTTTTCTGGTGTCTAGTAAGGACATTGTTGCCTGTTATAGGATAAATCAGTTTTATAAATATATGTGAACACGATTCCATAGTTAAAATATTCCATATGATTTTTAGATTGTCGTTAGTGTTGTTTATATCTCACCATTTTCTCTCTACTACCTTGTTCCTTACTCTAATTTAGCTTTTACTGTTCTATTATTCATTTTTAATCCTGATACCTAAATGTTCTATTTCCTACCTCTGAAAAGACTTCACCAATGCCAAATAGCAATTTGTGACCTGTATAGATACTTCAAATGAAACATGTATATTTGAAGATTCAAAGCTAACAGTCATAGATAAAAGTAAACATTCAACATTTGCATTTCTGAGTCTGGGTTACCTCACTCAAAATGGTTGTCATCAGCTCTATACATTTACCTGCTAATTTAATGATTTATTTTTTCCTTAATAACTGAATGACATTAAACTGTATTTATGTCAAACTAGTATTTATATTGAAAAACTACCTTTTTCTAGGCAAAGGCACTGGACTCACAGTAGCGCTCATCCACTCCCATGTCAAGCTCAAGAACATTACCTGAACCTACCTTTCTTAATTCAATCTCTATCCCTCTTCTTCACTAGGGATACTAGATTTAAGTCACCAACTCTACCACACTGTAACAGGGTGTTCTGAGTCTGTCTGAGGGCAAAAACATGCATAAAAGTTGTACCAGGATTTAGTGATGGTGGGTTTTTTCACACCAGAACACAATTATCAGAGTGAAGCCTAGAACAAAAGAAATCAATAAGAGCCAGG
>NC_022032.1:13262484-13266208 GCF_000317375.1 Microtus ochrogaster | reverse complement strand
TCTCTCTCTCTCTCTCTCTCTCTCTCTCTACTCACATCAGCGCCTGGTGTGCCTGGCTTGCCTGGCGCTCCTGGCTTGCCCGGGTCTCCAGGAGGACCCTAAGAAGGAGAGGCAAGGAAAGAAAATAAAGCAAATTTAAGATTCTCCAAACACACACAGCTACAAACATATCACAAGGAAGGAAGTGAGGTGCCATGACGCCAGTCAACTTACCGGAGGGCCCACGGGACCCTTTGGACCTCGGTCACCCTGGAGACAGAGAAAAGAGTAAAAGCAGTAGGTAAGCAAGAGTAAGTAGCTGGGGACCCACGGGACAGTCTCAGGCGTGCACACCCGAAAATTATGGAGCGAAACTAGGATGAGGGCCTAAAGATGGAAGTTCATGCCCCATGGGGCAACAGGTCTAGGTCTCCTCTATAACAATCCCCAGGTTACAGTATCCAACCCCGAACTTTCACTGGCACCTCTTCTTGGGGGTGACAGGAAGGGTCACGAGGTGCTTTCTAAAAACTCATCCAAAGCCAAAGAAGTATGGGAAAGGTCTGTCTTGTAGGACAAAGGAGATACAAACTTACATCAATGCCATCTATGCCCGGAACTCCAGGAGGCCCAGGAGGCCCTGGAGGCCCCTGCTCACCAGGAGGACCTCTCTGCCAAAAAAAAAAAAAAAAAAAAAAAAAAGAAAAAAAGAAAAAGAAGAAGAAGAAGAAATCAATAAGAATGTAAATATATAATGATTCCTATCCCATAAAACTGAAAATCATTTGAAAGGCTACAGGAATTTATCAATTATAATTATTTTAATAAAATAACTAACTCATTGAAGTATTTTAAAGAATACCTGCCATGATTTTTTTTCCTTTTAAGGGGGATTCTTCTGATGGAAATAATGTGATCCTATAATCAACAGGATAATTTTCAAATAAAAAAACATTTTTTGTTGCTTAGTCAGTATATCCGTAAATGAAGTATTGGCAGTACCAAGCACAAAACTTCATTATTGCCTAAAATAAAATCTTATAAAGGAGGAAAAATTTTAGCTTATGGATGACCTCCAAAACATACAACACCCATCACCTGGGGGGATTGGCAGGCTGCCCTTTTTCAAACAACTGTAAGAACAGGAGCAACAAATAAGTTATCGTGTTCGTCTCCTTGGAGCCTTTTCCTGTTAAAATGGAAACATCTCCATGTTCACACCACGTTCAGCAGAAGAAAGTGCAATAGCCACTGACGACAAAATCCCAGTGCTCCTTCATTCACAAAGAAAGAAGCCAGAAGTACTTATGAAATTCTTGGCTTGGGTAGGAGGAATGTGAGAGCACAAACCAAAATGCTTCCTTTTACAGTGTTTAACGCAGTACAAAAAAGGCAATCTGATCTTTAAAGAGAGTTATTATGGTAAATGGGTTAAATGATCACTTATAATCTGAGAAAATTACCTTATAAACGGAATGAATATATTTAGGCTTTCAATTATTTCAAAAATGTAAATCATCACTTCACAAAGCAACTCAGTGGATGATCTTATCAGAAAAACATCTAATTTACCTGTGCAGAAGTGGCATGCTGTGATTTATCACCTCTTAAGACTTTGTCATACACAGCTTCAATATATACCACCAAATAGTCACAACAATTAGAACTAAAACATACCTTATCTTAAACATAGAGCATATATAAGTTAAGACACATCAAAAAATATCAAGAACTAGAAAATATACAATTTTAGAATAAATTAAGTTTTATAGTTGCTGACACACTGAATTATAAGAGGAGCTGAATTCTAGTTACATAACAATTCATGGATCAAAAGAGAAATCTCTCCAATATTCGACCTATAAGTTTGCAAGTGTTAATATCCATTGAATGTCTCTGAAGGTAGGATTAGCTCCCATTCTACTCCTGGGTTGTGTTACTTTTTGTAGTGTAGTCGTCTAAGGTAGAAGGACTGTCAGCTTCCATTATTGTTTTATATAGATAACTTTCACTTTAAGTACTGGTGACTGAATCCAGAGCCATGTGCATGCTAGGGAAGTTTTCAGCTATTGAACTACATAGAGTCCAGGCGACATAAATCAAGATGGAGCTCTTTGACAGTGGAAGAGATGACTAAGTGAATTTGGGAAGAATATATAGTTTCTATTTTCAATTTTATAGTAAAAAGTAGTTTATATTATTTTTATTTTCTAAGACAAACACTTGTCATTCAATATAAAGAACTTTATTTTTTCTTTTTTTTTTTTTTTGCATTTATGTGTGACTGCATGTCCTGGTTTGTACATGCATGTTGAGTCCAGAAGTCAACCATGAATGTCTACCTCAGTCATTTCTTTACCTTCCCCTTTTGAAGTAAGGCCGCTTACTAAGTTCCTGAATTTTACCAGTTCTGTAAAACTGGCTGGCCATCAAGACCAGGAATCTGGCTTTCTCTGTCCTCACAGCACTGAGATTACGGTTTATAATCCTGAACTCAGATTTATTGGCTATGTTGATCTGTAAACAGGTTCTTATCTTTGTGTGACAAGGGCTTTCTGAGAGAGAATCCTCCAAGCCCCAGGAATTAATTTTATAAAATTTTGTTCATGTATTTATTTTTATAATGATTAAATTTCTTTATAATTTTTCTGTGTGATATTCTTTTAACATTTTTAAGTGTTATTTAAAAGATTGTGGCCATCTTAAACAAATTGCCATTATTTTGTTAATATAAAATCCTGGTATGTGATAAATATTAAACAGGTTGTTATCACAAATTTAATTATAATTATGATCACCGGAACTATTCCCTGACAACTTCTCTATGGTTTTGAGCACATTTAATGCTCTGGTGATTCCGAGTGATATTTTGCTACACTCATAGCTTCGTGCCTTGTCCATTTGTGTCATCAGAGAGGTTCCCTCCAGCAGCAAACTTGAGAGGGTGCAGAGATTCACAACCAAACATCGTGTGGTGAGAAAGAGTATAAATTGGAAGTCTCTATCTGCTATCTCCCCTCAGAGTTCTGGAAACAATGCAGGAGAGATGGAAGAAAGGTATCAGAGGGCAAGAAGGACACCAGGAGAACATGGCCAACCTAATTAGCTAAGCAGGGCGTCTATAGACTCACGGACCTGAAGCAGCAAATTTGGGGCCTGCAAGCGTCTGAACTAAGTTCTCTCTGTGTATGATATTGATGCTACCTTGGTGTTTCCTCCTTAGCATTGATTGTAGCAGTGACATATTTTGTATAATTTCTTTTTTCCACATGTGTCTTTTAGAGGGATCTCCCCTTAGTTTTTGGCTTGTAGTTTTATTCTATTTCACAGTTTTTCTCGTACTTCAATGAAGCTCAGTACAATTATTTCTTTTATGTTTTATCAAACAAAAATTATTCCATGAGTCAATATTCGGCCTCTGTCTGTCCCTTCTTTCACCATGCTCTCATTTGGTTCCTCTAATATTATGGATTTATAGTAAATGTTTACTCAGCTAGTGTTGAGTCCAACTTTCTTCTCCTTTTATATAATCTTACCAATCTCTATGTTTTGTCTTGCCTTGTAAATGCTGAAAGAAGTTTGCTGAAATCCACAAGATAACTTACTGGGACTTGGAATAAAATTCACAGAACCCATAAATCAAATTGACAAGAACAGATATCTTGACAATATTTAATCATGATATTGTCTGAAATTTTTCTTCCTCTCTCTCTCTCTCTCTCTCTCTCTCTCTCTCTCTCTCTCT
>NC_022032.1:13259809-13262356 GCF_000317375.1 Microtus ochrogaster | reverse complement strand
AGTGCACCAGACACAGCACAGAATAAATTTCTCCAAAGAGTAGCATGATAAACCAATCAGTTTATTGGGTGTATTTGCAGTAGCATGAGTGAAGAATTACAAGAACATGTCTCGAAGTACCTATATCATGACAATGCCTGCCCCCAGAATGGCTGGAAACCTATGAAAGCTGCATTAATGAGAATTCTAGACTACTTCGACCAACTACTGGAGGCTGTAGCTGAGAGTCTCGTGGTTCTTGAAATTGCCAACTGCTTTTAAAACCTTGGGGAGTGGCTTTAGGAATCTCATCACCTTTTGAGCATCTCAACCCTCTTTTAATTCTTTGCTGCAAACGTCCTTCTTTGTTTCATTAAGGAATACTTCAGTTTAGATGACATAGCTGCATAACAATAAATATGGACTCTCCTTGCCTGTTTACTTCACTGGTTGCTTTCATCAGAATTCTATATCTTCTTCATATAGATTTGTTCTTATATTTATGCCTATGAATTTTATTTTATAGAGCTCTAATATGAATAATTTACCGTCATATTTTACTTGTTCATGTCTGATGCAGAGCAAAAGTGTTCATCTTAGTATATCAATCTTGTGTCTGATTATTCTCATTGATTATTGACTCAAATAATTTTTTTCAGTTCTTTCAGATTTTCTATACTGACATTCCAGCTTTGAATAACTGTGGCAGCTCTGTTACATTTTAGTGCATTAGTCTGGAATTTTTAAGATATTATTTATTTTTAATTTATACTATGGATGCTTTGTCTGAATCTATGTCTGTAAACCATGTGTATGCAGTGCTCCACAAGGGCTAGAAGAGGGTGAGAAATCCTCTGGAACTGGAGTTACAGAAAATTGTTTGTCACCAGATGAGTGCAGGTCATGAGGTCCTCTGGAAAAGCAGCTAGTGTGAACAATTGATTAATCTATTACTTCCACCTCCTTTTAACTTTTTAAAATTACAGTATGGAAATTAAAAGCAAGAGGATGTACTTAACCTGTTTCAAAACTTACTGTCTTAAAGAGCAAGAATGAACTTTCTCTTTTGCAATAAAAAAATAATGATAATTCGGATTTTCTGTAGTTATTATCAAGTTCACTGTGGCTCCTCTGTTTCTATGTTTTTCATAGGTTATTTTTGTTGTTATCATGAATAGTTGCTATATTTTACCCAATTCTCCTTGACAACACTTGAGATATCCATTTCATTTTGTTGTTTGTATTTCTTAAGCTTTCTATGATCTTCCTCTTTATTTGCATATCTGGTTATTTTTGAAAAATTAATTCTAGATATTTTGCTTTTTGTTATTATCTAATACATTCTTAGAATTTTTGACTAATTATAGATTGGTTTTTGTGGAGCTAAATCTCTAAACTTTCTGTATTTAGAACAACAACAACAACAAAAAATCCAATATCTCCATATAGTTTTGACTAGCATGTTAGGAACCTTAGATTGTGCTTGGTGGGAAGACGATTTTGGATGTGGGTTGTGCCCTAAGTATAGTTCCACCTACTCCTTTTCCTATGCTGTTTTTCACCTCGGTCTCTGTGCTCATATTCAGGGATCTGCAAAGAGAAATTTGTAGGGGTCACTCTGCAGACATCTGGAGACTTCTCTTTGCTTAATCCACACCTCTCTGCTGCTCTGATTCAAAATCCAGCCACTGTGGGTTTCAACTGTGTTTACAACATGTTTCCTAAGTCAGCAAGAGCAAGTGGCTCTCTAGAGCACCCATAATTCCTTCTGGGTGGGGAACACAAAATCAGAGTTCTCTTTATCAGGTCCTTTACTCTGATATCAGTCTACCATCCTTCTGTGTGTGTGTCTGTGTGTGTGTCTGTGTGTGTGTCTGTGTGTGTGTCTGTGTGTGTCTGTGTGTGTCTGTGTGTTCTGTTTAAGGCAAAGTAACCAACTAAATTATCTCTCTCTCTGATCTTTCCTTCTTCCCTCCCTCCCTTCTGTAGTCCCTTCCATCCTCCCTTTTGTCCTTCCTTCCTCCTCCCTCCCTCCCTCCCTCCCTCCCTTCCTCCCTCTTTCTCTTGTTTCTGTCCTCCTTCCCTCCCATCTCTCCTTCCAGCCTTTCTCATTTTGGCTTCTCATTTTCTTCCCCCTCCCTCCTCTTCCTTCTGTTTCCCCTGCTACTCTGATTATGATTCTTGTTTCTTCTTCATTCTTCCTTTTCTTCTTTTGCTATATATTTCCACTTCTATTTTTTAGACTTCCTCCATTCTTCTTTAATCCCTCTATATTCCCTACTAGATTCAAACTATCTTGGTTATATCTCATGACAGTCCTTCTAATGCCTTGCTCAATGAGGCCATGAACTAGGGAACCAACATACCCTATTCATTTATGTAAAACTATAAATACAAAAATGTATTTATGTAGTGATAGAATTTATGAAAACTAATATAGCAGCATTAAATATTTGAATTTATTTATTTATTTATTAAACTATAAATACAAAAATGTATTTATGTAGTGATAGAATTTATGAAAACTAATATAGCAGCATTAAATATTTGAATTTATTTATTTATTTT
>NC_022032.1:13254411-13258339 GCF_000317375.1 Microtus ochrogaster | reverse complement strand
AAAAAAGAAGTCAAGAGTGCTGAGAAATGCCTACTTGGGAGGCCCAACTGTGAGATTTCAGAGAAGAGCAAAGAGTCTCTCAGGAACTGGGTTTGAAACAATTTGTACAATTTTGGCTAAAAAACAGGTATTATTTTGCTTGTTTCATGAGAACCTGAGTGACTTTGAGTTGAGAGAATGAATGGCTTCATTCAGGACAGGGGAATATTCAAGCTGGTGCTACAAAAAGCACCTGTTAAAGAAACCAGCACCACAGACTAGAAGTCTCTTGTGCTGTAATGAGAAAATAGAGGGGGTGTCCTTAGGGCAAAGCCCTACCTTCAAAGGTTCAATCATATGGCAATTCAGGTTCATTTAAAGGAAGAAAGCCTATGCTTTTGAAAAGGTGTGGACCTCAAGAAACCAAGTGCCTATGGGGGTTCAGGTCAAACTACAGAAGATGATATAGCATTGTTCAAAGGGAGTCAAGCGGCATCTCAAGCTGACAGCAGAATATGGTAATGTTGTCTGGGTAGTACTCGTTTTACAGACACAAATGATGAAAGATGAAAGGGTTTTGAAGAAGAGCTAAGAGGTAGACAAAGTTATTGGAATTCCCACAGAAGGCTACAAATGTATCTCACATGAAGCTGTGAAGGGTATCCCCAGTCACAGTAGAGATATGGGTCTTTGGAAATTCAGGATTCTGAGAACATGGACTAAAATGAGCTGGGCATATGGAAGGGGCCAGCACAGGGAGAAGTAGTATGTAATAAGGGTGCAGGGGTTTCAAAGCATTTTTGACCTGAAAACATTACAAGTCTTGAGACATAAATACCTTACATAGAGTTATAGATTTGATGTCTTCAATGCTGCACTTTTATGTTTGACTATTTCAAATTCACTGATTCTTTTCTACTTTTTAATAAAAAATAGTCTTTTATATTACATACCAATCTCAGTTGCCTCTTCCTCCCACCCCCTCCATCCTACCCCCATGTACTCCTCAGAGATGCTGAGGGCTCCCATGGGGATTCAAAAAAGTCTATCATGTCACTTTGAAATAGGGCCATGGACCTCCTCATCTCAGGAACTAGGTTGAGAAAGGCAAAATATACAAAAAAAATCAAGAAGCTAGACATCAAAATACCAAATAATTTAATTTAAAAATGGGATAAAGATCCAAACAGAGAATTCTCAACAGAGGACTCTCAAATAACTGAAAGACACTTAAGGAATTGCTCGACACTTGTATCCAATCAGTAATTGAAAATCAAAACAGCTCTGAGATAACATCTTAAACCTGTCAGCATGGATAAGATCAAAAACACTGATGGCAACTTAGCTGGGAGAGGATGTTGAGTAAGGGGAACACTCCTCCATTGCTGGTGGGAGTGCAAAATTGTACAGCTGCTTTGGAAATCAGTAGGGCAGTTCCTCAGATTAAGTAATAATCTAACTCAAGACACAGCAATTCTACTTTTTAGTAGGTATGTCTTATTCCATGCGATTACTATATGTTGAAAGATAATAACACAGCTTGAATTTCTATAGGAACTCAAATTTAAGGGATTCAGGATTTTTAAAATTAGGAATTGTTATATATTATGGTATTTGAATCTTTTTTAACAATATGTTATGAGGTAATCCTGAATCTTTAGAACAAGGAGTGGAAAGTTACTGCTTAAAAATGAAATGTTCAAGTGGTTGACATAGAGTGGAGTCAGAATGGTTAATAACAATTGCCAACTTGGATAAAATTTAGTCAACTGGAGATAGACCTCTGTGCATACCTGTGAGAAATTATCTTGATTGCAAGTTGACCTGGTAAAGCCTGACCAGTTTGACCGTTGTGATTACCTAAGTAAGGGATGTAAGGCTGAATAAAGATGGATAGAAGAAAGCTGATTACTATAAATATATTCATTCATTTTCTTCTGATTGTGGACATAATGTGACTTGTTTCTTCTAGTTCCTTTTTCTGTGACTTTGACATCATGACTGACTAAACCTAAGCACATGAGCTAATCAAATTCTTTTCCCTAGTATCTAAATTAGGTAATCTTGCTTCTATTTTATTCAATATTTGACTTTTCCATGTTGTATTCTTACTTGTTCATTAGTGTATTACATATATAAATACATATTTTGATATTTACACCATTCTCATTACAAGATAAATAATTCAGAACTCAATGCATATACTACAATGTAGTGCATGACTGGATATATATAACAAGAGTACATAGTAGATAGTAAGATCTAATATAAAGAGTGGATAAAGATATAGCACCTCAAGACATTCAAAGTACATAATCTAGTTCAAGCCTTTTTAAAAAATTTTTCACTCATGACCTTATTTAAGAGTACTAGAAATTAGAAATAGAAATTAGTAATAGAAAAAAATCTTTCTTTCTCTCATTCTTTATTTTTTACAGCATCTCCAACAGAACCTGGCAAATTATAGAGAAATACATTTCATATAATTCCTAGATAGAATATAACTTCAGTATTGATAACTGGGGGCAACGAGGCTTGTGTTATTGAAACCTGACTAGAGGTGGTGAGAGAATGAAGAAAGGATAGACAAACAGACATATGAACAGAAAAGCTGGGGTCAGGTGGGTGGTGCTGACTCAGAAGAAGCAGCACCAAGTATTCCACACATGGAACCTCAGCATGTTTGTTGGGTACAGCACATAGGAGTTAATCCCATTAGACAGTCTCTGTACCACACAGTTTCAGGCTATAAACATTCGGGAAGAGGAGAAGGCAGCTGCTAGTTTCAGGACACAGTAGTCAACTATTAGTAAATATGAATAATCGTACATACCGTTGACATCCTTACTTGTCCCAAAGAAAGGCTTTGTCACTGCAAAACTTCTGCCAGTATCTCATGGGTCTGAGGCCCTGAAACTAGACATGTCCAGATCATATCCCACAATCACATGCACTCAGAACTTCACTTCCTCAGGGCTTCAATAGAGTCGTATGATTTATTAAAGACAAAACCATATTTGCATATAAAGTATATGTATGTACTTGTTTATTTTTGTATAACACATTAAATCTTGGCTGAGTAATTCATATAACAGGATCAAACATCTTCAATGTGTCTCAGAGCCGATAAATATTTTGATCTTGTAATCATCAATGCTAAGAACACTACTTAACATAAATCTGAAATAAAAATGGCAGAAATATGGTTAGGGCTCATTTGTTAGGGAATTGTTAAAAGTTCTTTCATATTCTCAAGCCAATGTTCCAATGTTTATTAAATATTTTTATGAAATTCAAATAAGAAACAGACTGAAAATATTCACACAGAATATTCTAACATGCTAAGAATAATGTAGGAAAATATTGTCTTTCTTTTACACATTTAGAACATTATGCCTCTATCAGAAGGGGAATTTTGTATGTTCTGTGAAATCACTGCAGTTCACAAGAAACAATCATCTCAATCTTAGAGCATTTAAGGGAGAATTCAGTCGTGTCATGTGGAGTTAGGGCACACACATTTGTAATGTGCATGTGTGTTTAGAATGTAGCTTGCAATGATGAAGCACTGGCCAGATGTTCCAGAGACACCCCCAATTCATACAAACTTGGTTTTGAATTATTGTTTATCCTTAAGAATTATTCTTAATTCATGATGCTCTTGATGTTTCCACATATTTTTCTATGATACTCGTATTCAGTTACTAAACTTCATAAGAGTTTTCAAACCACAGTTTTAAAAGTGCCTATTTAGAGGATCTTGAGAAAAGAAAACCTTCAGGGTAATATTTCTTCCCATTTTCTGTGTTTGGTAAATTATGTTTGGCTTGAACACAGGCAAACTAATTTATTTCTGTTTGTCTCTTTTCTCTCTATAAAACCGAAGTGGAACACTAGAAACACTGTGGACCCAAAGAGAGTAAAGTGTTATTATCTGCCCTTTAATGAT
>NC_022032.1:13246020-13253091 GCF_000317375.1 Microtus ochrogaster | reverse complement strand
CTACAGGTAAGAACTGCAATTTTTATGCTGAAAGTAGTTTTTAGTGTAGCAATGTCTTCATGTCTTAGGAATCCAGTTATAAGGAACTGTGCTGTTTAGCACTGCTGACTAGATAGGATCAAGAATGACTTGAAAAATGGGATTCTGAACAAGTTTGTGGGAGGTTTTCTTGATTCTGTGATTTGAACTAGGAAGAACCTCCACTGAATGTGATGTCATTGCCTAACTGAAGCTCTGGATCATTTAAGTGTAGAAGGGAAACTGAGCTTGCATTCACCGTTCTTTTGTAACACAAGGAGAAAAGATGCTGACAGATCATGTTGCCTTAATTTTCCCACCATGATGTACAGATCCTGAACTATGAGCTCAAAAAGCCTTTTTCTTTGTTTATGTTGAGGTTTTTTTTTTATCACATCAAAGAAAAAAGAAAGAAGCCAAGAAAGAGCTAGGAACTTACACAGCAAAGGATGTTAGGGCATTTAAAAGTTAATTACGTTAACATGAGCGTACTGAGAAAATTTGCTCCTCAAATAGAATATATGGGAGTACACAGCATCCAATTAATATTTATAAGTAATAAGAGAATTAGATGATTTATTTGACCTGGGCTTTTATTTTTTCTTTTGCATGTGACTTGGTTTTGAAATAATCCAAGGTATATTTCCTCCCATTACATCACTAAATTTATCAGAATGAATATGATTAGGAGGTGAATATGCAGGGATCATATACAAAGGATATAAATGACTCATGCTTAATATATAGGTTTTCATGTTTACCTTCTTAATTATAGTCTTTCTAATCCTTGCTTTATCACAGCAGAGATCCCTAATGTAGAGTTTGTAATAAAAAGTCATAAAATAAGTCCTCCTTAAGGATATTTAATTGTGTTTGTACTGCCCTCTAATCCTTTTCAAAAACTTGCATAGTAATTTGTTAAAATGGACATCGTGGAATATATAATACCTTTCAAAGTAAGAGGGTTTTTTTGTTTCTTTCCTGGGTAAAACTTAAAATCAAATTATGTCATGCTATCTGTTAATAAGATAGGCTTATTTTCACACCTGATAAGGGACACCTGTTAAATCAATTCTAACTCTCAAATTGGCGCTGTTGTGAAATGTCACTGCAGAGAAGGGCTACAAAAGGGCATAGACGTGTCTGATATCACCCTGCACCACTAAGGACCTCATCAGTTTCCCACCTATACATTTTCCAACATTTAGAGAAGTCATTCAGGAAATAAGTCTTATAGATGGGTGAGTCAGTCCTTCCTGAATCTGAACAGGGCTTCACAGAAAGTATGATTTGCTTAAATCCAGGTGAACCGAAGAACGAGACGAATAACGTGTTAGCTCCTGCTGAAGAATGAGCACGTAACTGTGTATCTTTCAATCAAAGCCGGTCCTCCTTCAAGTCCAAGAGCTCGTATGCCTCCAATCTGTCTACTCACTAAAAAATGTATGTTAAGTTATTTCATCATTAACAAAGGAAAGAATCTGTAACAAGATCTCAGTAAACCCCAGGTTCATCACTGACTTGCTATCTTTTTTTTTAATTAATTGGACGTACCTTTTATTTTGTTGTTGTTATTGAAAGAAAACATGTATAATAAACTACATTATAAACAGAGATACTTCTTCCTTTTATAGAATTTTTTATAAATTAGACAAACATATGTCTAATTTATAGCTACAAACTCTTCAACTGAGACATTTCATCAAGTTTTGGCACCAAACTAAAGAAGTTTATTTTCCCCCCTTATAACTATTAGTGCCAAGATTAACTTTGTTACTCAAAATTCCTCAATGGAATATTCTGCAAATGATAAAGAAGGCAACTGGGTTTTCTCTTGGCGTTCTTTGTTGGATATGAGACACGTGTTCTTACCAGTGAATTATGAATAATATGCTCTCTGATAACACTATGTCTTCATTCATACTTGATTTTCTTACCACTGTCTTCCTCCTTCCAGCACAGTTGAATTTTTTTCCTACTAACTAAAGTTTAAATTAAACTAAAGCCCAAATTATTTAGAAAGATGCAATTGTACCTAAAATCACTTGGTTCCAGATTGGTGAACAATTTCATGTGCCCTTTAAAGCATAGGGTCTTGTGATTTAGAACTGAAGGTGCGATTTTATGGCTACACAATAATAATGAATGCTACCCCACTTACTTCAGTAGCCAAACTCGGGCTCATGTTTGATTTAAACGCATATAGAACTTATAGTCTCTCTGCCCTTTATCTTTTTTGCTCGATATTTTTCTTTTTCCTTTTATTGAAACTATATTATTTGTCCATGTAATATATGCTGATTACAGTTTCCCCTCCCCCTAATCCTCACAGTTCTTCCCCACCTCCATTCTTACCCAGATCTATTCACTTCCCTCAGGAAAAAAATCACATTGAAGTTGAATAAGACAAAACAATGAATGGAAAAGATTCCATGAAAAAGAAAAAGAACCAAAACCCACTTGTTTCCATACTTAGGATTCCCATAAGAATACTAAGCCATCCAAATGTGGGTAACAGTTATGTGGCTTGATCTGTTGGGATGGGGGAACTGGCAGTAGGACCAAAACTAATCTGAGGTGTATGAACTGGCTTTTTGGAGGCCATTCTCTACGGTGATATACCTTGCTCAGTCTTGATACAGGGGTGAGGAGCTTGGTCCTATGTCAACTTGGATGCCAGACTTTGCTGATTCTCCACGGGAGGCTTCACCCCTCTGAGGAGTGGGTGGGATAGGTGGGGAGAGCAGAAGGAGGGGAGGAAGAGGGAACTGGGGTTGGCATGTAAAATGAAAAATAAAATAAATCCTAATCTGGAAGCCATAGTACATATGCAGAGGACCTGGTACGCACAGGCCGTGTAGGTTCTTTGAATTCTGCTTTAGTCTCTGTAAGTTCATGAGAGCTTTGCTCATGTTGATTTAGAGTGCTTGTCTTCTCAAAATCCTCCATCACCTCTTCCACTCTTTCTGCCTCTGCCTCTACGGAGTTCTCTGAGTTCTAAGGGAAAGAATTTGATAAAGACATCCCACTTAGTGTGGAGTATTCCAAGGTCTCTCACTCTCTGTATAATGCATTAACTAGTTTTCTCTATGGACCCAGCATCCCTACTTCAGAGTTTATATCTGCATCAAAAAGAAGTATCCGCACCCCTGTGTTCTTTGTGGCTTTACTAACTATACTTCAGGTATAGAAGCATCATAGCTATCTATTGATGGATTAATTGTTTTAAATAAAAATTATATGCACAATGAAACATGACTCAGAACAAAAGAAAATCAATCCTGTCATCAGAAATAATGAGAAGGAACCTGGGAGAGGTTATGCTAAGTAAATTACTCAGAAGGCAACTGACAAATTCTCATATTTATGAGAAATAGTTACTCTTGGAAACAGAATAAAAAGAGTCTGGTGGGGATTAAGGAGAGGAAATAGATGTTGATCTGGAGACCAGCTTTCAGTTCTTCATAAACACTGAGGCATGAATAGATAATAATAATAATAGTGTAAATATAAGTAATAAAGCATGACCATTGCCTTAATTCTTTAACAAAGTGTTGATCACGAATTAGTATGCATTAAAATCGTGCATTATTTTCCAAATAGTCCTCAACAAAAAAATCATAAAGAATGCAGTATAAAAACACTACATGATATTGGCTTCCTGCAAATTTTTCTAGGTAAATTCATTTGCTGTTATACGACTCTCTAACATGTTCATAATTCCTCAGAATTCCAGCCTAGGGTATTAAAATAATATATCGTTTTTATCAGAAATGAAAATCTATGCTTTGATTGTAAGGGAAAGAGTAGTGAAACCTTGCATATATAAAATAAGTTATTAAAAAATAAAATTAAAATAAGTTATTAAGATGAAAACAGTTGAGTAAGTTGCTGATTATAGGTTTATGTTGGATTGAAAGTCTTAATTTTCTTGAAAAAGGCATCAAACACCCATATTTAACATGAAATTTTGATTTAATCAACTGAAGAACATGAGGTCTTAGTTACTAAAACAAACAAAAAAGTCAAACTAAATTTAGTGTGGTATCACTTCTTAATTACAACAAGATATTGTATACTCAATGATAGCTGTGATTTTAACTTAGATTTTTGCTGACTTGCATGATTAATTTTATTTGAAAATGAATGATGGCTGCCTTATGAGCTTTATATCTTAAGGAGAGCTAAGCAACTCATGTATACAAAAATATAAAGCAAGTTACTGGTAATTATTTTTATCTATCTGTCTCGCTTCTCATTTAAATATTTGGATCTCCAGGACTAAGCTTTGTTTATAGGAACTATGTTTTATTTATTCTAAAATGACAACATAATACCCTAAACACAGTACAAACAAAATATATACTCATTAGTGAAGGTAGTAATTCAGCATGCTGTGATTATATAACACAAACAATTTAAAAAATGGTATATCTTTGTAGTATAAGCTGGGCACCACTGATAGTTATCACACATAGCATGAGAAACCTAAAGTAATATATTTTGCTACCATTTGCATGTTTTTTTAGTTACATTACAAACACATTTCTGGAAATGTACTGTTGTGTGGTGATGAGCCTTTATGATGACAGAAGACTAAGGGCACGTGTAGCTGTGATTTCCCCCTTCATGTATGTATGAGTCCTACAAGACCAAGAGCCCATGTGTTTGTGACTTCCCTGTTCATGTATGTGTGCATCCTAGTGAGCCATACATGGCATCATGAGAAGCTCTGAAGAGAATGCAAGAAAATGACTTTATGAGTGGGATTTGTCCATCTGATCATCTTGTTTACAAGTTATAAATCTTAGAAAAGTTAATGAAAGTTAAGCTTAGGAAATAGTGCCCACTTACTTTTGGGGGGGATTACAGTCAGTTCTTTCAATCAAATATGAATATCAATATTTTTCAAACATGTGTGTGTGCTTACGCACACGTAAACAGAGAGAGAGACACAGAGAGAGAGAGCCTTTAGAGTTTATTAAAGATTAGTTTCAAATGTACTTAGACAGAGTTAGTTCTTTAAGAAATATAGACAGAGGAGTTCCTACAAATACCCCCAAATCTGTAGATCCCCGCAGTAATATAGATTTCTGTTCTCTGAGGCAGGATACGGATTGATTAAATACACCTAGTTTTGTTATTGTCTTCTTTCAGAAACTTATACTTTAATTCAATGCTTTTCTGTTTTCTTTTCTTTTTTTTTTTCAAATCTTAGAAGTAAAGATATGTCCTTGTCTCTCCATCAGGTTATTGAGAAAATAACTTCTACCTTTTTTTTTCCATCCAATCCAAAATACTGATAAACATGTTTTGGTTTATCTGCCCTCAAAGCCAGACAAAATCCTTGTGCACTTATCTGTGTGCTGATAAGATATAATTGACATATTATTCCTGATTTACTTTTTACAGCCTTTAACACCTGCTGTATTTTAAAAAGCAGACAAAGGATTGGTAGGTTGAAAAGACACTATTTTTTTTATTCTCATGAGCTGGTTACTAGTTACCATCAAATTAGAAATATTAATTAATTTACAGCATGTGTTAAGATTTATTAGCTCAATAGCCTGTTGTTGGCAGTGACCCACAGAAGGATCAATGTGGAAATTAGCTATAGGAGAGAAGTTATTTATGATGTTTTGTTTTTAATGTTCAGCAGACATTTTCATAATGGGATAGATGCTATGTGGGATTTGAATGTAGGCAAACTATTTGTTAGAATATTTGAAAATCATGTGAATATTTGCCCGAAGCATTGGATGCTGAGAAGCTGCTAAGGAAAATATAGAAAGCATAAAGGACCTGATGTTTACCCAGTGGTCAGGGTCATCTTCTCACTGTTGCCGCTTCCAGGCCTTAATAATGAAGATGTCCCTGATCTCTTAATGATGAAGATGTCGTGTTCTCCATAGGCTCCCCAAAACCTTTTGGCTAAGGTTACTATACTGATACAATTTAAGTTTGGTATAAATTACAGTGAGAATAATTTTTTTTTCTTTCCAATTAGAACTGGATTTAACAGCCTTGATGACAGAAGGACAGAGTTCCCTGAGGTTGAGACTGCTCCCTTTGTTAATGCCAGGTACCAAACAGTCTATAGGTAGGAGGATGTAAGAGGCAGTGCAGTCTTTTCAACCCTAGCCACCCACATATGTTCAATCTTGTAGTCCTTTTAATTGGATTAAAGGTTCTTTGTCCCTTAAGTGGCTATTAGTAGAAATTCACACAAAAGCATTTGAATGAAAAAAAGCGAGATGTGCATATGCACCTTTTTCTCCTTCTGCTCCATTTATTAAATTCTAGAGATCCATAATAACCTACAGGAAAAAAAATAAAGCCACAATTAAATTTGATTTGAGCAAAGGATAGCAATATACTGCTATATAAAATAATATTGTGAATAACTGATGTTTATTGAACAATTACTACATGCTATCTACTGTGCTAATGGAATTATAAGTCATTTTAAAGTCATTTATTGCCTTCCTTCAAAACTAAATTATCTTAAAGATAGCTTGCCAAGGCTTCCTGTGCCAGGCAGAGGGCCAAAGTGACTTGATTCCAGAGGCAGATTGCCTGTTCGTGATCCATATGGCAGAGAGCTTTGGACCGGGGTGGTCTCGCCATTTAGCAGGGATGATAGCTGCCATTCTTTGAACATGTTCCTCCGAGCAGACAATTCACTGTGGCCGTGCTAATACAATCCTGGTTATTAATGCAAGCAATACAATCACTGATTTAAAATGTTCATTCTTTGATTTTAATAATGTGAACATATATCAGTAGAAAGATTGTCTATGATGGGCTGATCTGAATTCATTCATCTAATAACTCGTATACTGGTTGGTAACAGGCTGGTTTCTTTTAGAGGCAACTCAATTGATATAATTGATATTTGGAGAACTTATTCTCATTAGAGTCATGGTGATTAGACAAAGGCTACATTTGTTTGACAACTCAAATTCCTATTTTCTACTTGAATTCATATGTTTAGATCCAATCTTTTGAACTTTATTTAGTACCTCATACTTCTATGCAACTTAATTAAATATA